>NW_025727359.1:0-100392 GCF_021461385.2 Schistocerca piceifrons | reverse complement strand
GAATGGTTCAAAATATAGCCAGTAAGAAGAGTCAGTTTTCTTGTACTTAAGTCGGCATTGTGCCTTTTGTATTTAATTCCGATGCAATTTCTGTGTTTCATCGTCAATAAGAAGGTCAGAGGGATACAGTAAACCTGAAGTGAAGCATCGGAATCTATAACTAGTGTCACATGAATGGTTCAAATCATAGACAGTAAGAAGAGTCAGTTTTCTTGTACTTAAGTCGGCATTGTGCCTTTTTTATTTTATCCCGTTGCTATTTCTGTGTTTCATCGTCAATAAGATGGTCAGAGGGATACAGTAAACCGGAAGTGAAGCATCGGAATCTATAACTAGTGTCACAGGAATGCTTCAAACATACACAGTAAGAAGAGTCAGTTTTCTTGTACTTAAGTCGGCATTGTGCCTTTTGTATTTAATTTCGATGCAATTTCTGTGTTTCATCGTCAATAAGAATGTCAGAGGGATACAGTAAACCTGAAGTGAAGCATCGGAATCTATAACTAGTGTCACGGGAATGGTTTAAAACATAGACAGTAAGAAGAGTCAGTTTTATTGTACTTAAGTCGGCATTGTGCCTTTTGAATTTAATTCCGATGGAATTTCAGTGTTTCATCGTCAATAAGAAGGTCAGAGGGATACAGTGAACCAGAAGTGAAGCATCGGAATCTATAAATAGTGTCACAGGATTGGTTCAAAGCATAGACAGTAAGAAGAGTCAGTTTTCTTGTACTGAAGTCGGCATTGTGCCTTTTGTATTTAATTCCGATGCATATTCTGTGTTTCATCGTCACAACGAAGGTCATAGGGATACAGTAAACATGAAGTGAAGCATCGGAATCTATAACTGGTGTCACAGGAATGGTTCAAAACATGGACAGTAAGAGGAGTCAGTTTTCTTGTACTTAAGTCGGCATTGTGCGTTTTTTATTTTATTCCGATGTTATTTCTGTGTTTCATCGTCAATAAGATGGTCAGAGGGATACAGTAAACCGGAAGTGAAGCATCGGAATCTATAACTAGTGTCACAGGACTGGTTCAATTCATAGACAGTAAGAAGAGTCTGTTTTCTTGTACTTAAGTCGGCATTGTGAGTTCTGAATGTAATTCCGATGCAATTTCTGTGTTTCATCGTCAATAAGAAGGTCAGAGGAGTACAGTAAACCTGAAGTGAAGCATCGGAATCTATAACTAGTGTCAAAGGAATGGTTCAAATCAAAGACAGTAAGAAAAGTCAGTTTTCTTGTACTTAAGTCGGCATTGTGCTTTTTAAATTTAATTCCGATGCAATTTCTGTGTTTCATCGTCAATAAGAAGGTCAGAGGGATACAGTAAACCTGAAGTGAAGCATCGGAATCTATAACTACTGTCACAGGAATGGTTCAAATCGCAGATAGTAAGAAGAGTCAGTTTTATAGTACTTAAGTCGGCAATGTGCCATTTCTATTCAATTCCGATGGAATTTCAGTGTTTCATCGTCAATAAGAAGGTCAGAGGGATAAAGTGAACCTGAAGTGAAGCATCGGAATCTATAACTAGTGTCACAGGATTGGTTCAAAGCATTGACAATAAGAAGAGTCAGTTTTCTTGTATTTAAGTCGGCATTGTGCCATTTGTATTTAATTCCGAGTCAATTTCTGTGTTTCATCGTCAATAAGAAGGTCAGAGGGATACAGTAAACATGAAGTGAAGCATCGGAATCTATAACTAGTGTCACAGGAATGGTTCAATTCATAGACTGTAAGAAGAGTCTGTTTTCTTGTACTTAAGTCGGCATTGTGAGTTTTGAATTTAATTCCGATGCAATTTCTGTGTTTCATCGTCAATAAGAAGGTCAGAGGAATACAGTAAACGTGAAGTGAAGCATCGGAAACTATAACTAGTGTCACAGGAATGGTTCAAATCAAAGACAGTAAGAAAAGTCAGTTTTCTTGTACTTAAGTCGGCATTGTGCTCTTTAAATTTAATTCCGATGCAATTTCTGTGTTTCATCGTCAATAAGAAGGTCAGAGGGATACAGTAAACCTGAAGTGAAGCATCGGAATCTATGATTAGTGTCACATGAATTGTTCAAACATAGACAGTAAGGAGAGTCAGTCTTCTTGTACTTAAGTCGGCATTGTTCCTCTTGCATTTAATTCCGATGCAATTTCGGTGTTTCATCGTCAATAAGAAGGTCAGAGGGATACAGTGAACCTGAAGTGAAGCATCGGAATCTTTAACTAGTGTCCCAGGATTGGTTCAAAGCATAGACAGTAAGAAGAGTCAGTTTTCTTGTACTTAAGTCGGCAATGTGCCTTTTGTATTTAATTCCGATGCAATTTCTGTGTTTCATCGTCAATAAGAAGGTCAGAGGGATACAGTAATCCTGAAGTGAAGCATCGGAATCTATAACTAGTGTCACAGGAATGGTTCAAACATAGAGAGTAAGAAGAGTCAGTTTTCTTGTACATAAGTCGGCATTGTGCCTTTTGAATTTAATTCCGATGCAATTTTATGTGTTTCATCGTCAAAAAGGTCAGAGGGATACAGTGAACCTGAAGTGATGGATCGGAATCTATAACTAGTGTCCCAGGATTGGTTCAAAACATAGACAGTAAGAAGAGTCAGATTTCTTGTACTTAAGTCGGCATTGTGCCTTTTGTATTTAATTCCGATGCAATTTCTGTGTTTCATCGTCAATAAGAAGGTCAGAGGGATACAGTAAACCTGAAGTGAAGCATCGGAATCTATAACTAGTGTCACAGGAATGGTTCAAACATAGACAGTAAGAAGAGGCAGTTTTCTTGTATATAAGTCGGCATTATGCCTTTTGAATTTAATTCCGATGCAATTTTATGTGTTTCATCGTCAATAAGGTCAGAGGGATACAGTGAACCTGAAGTGATGGATCGGAATCTATAACTAGTGTCCCAGGATTGGTTCAAATCATAGACAGTAAGAAGAGTCAGTTTTCTTGTACTTAAGTCGGTATTGTGCCTTTTGTTTTTAATTCCGATGCAATTTCTGTGTTTCATCGTCAATAAGATGGTCAGAGGGATACAGTAAACCGGAAGTGAAGCATCGGAATCTGTAACTAGTGTCACAGGAATGGTTCAAACATAGACAGAAAGAAGACTCAGTTTTCTTGTACATAAGTCGGCATTGTTCCTTTTGTATTTAATCCGATGCAATTTCTGTGTTTCATCGTCAATACGAAGGTCAGAGGGATACAGTAACCCTGAAGTAGAGCATCGGAATCTATAACTAGTGTCACAGGAAAGGTTCAAAATCATAGACAGTAAGAAGAGTCAGTTTTCTTGTACTTAAGTCGGCATTGTGCCTTTTGTATTGTATTCCGATGCAATTTCTGTGTTTCATCGTCAATAAGAAGGTCAGAGGTATACAGTAAACCTGAAGTGAAGCATCGGAATCTATAACTTGTGTCACAGGAATGGTTAAAAACATAGACAGTAAGAAGGGTCAGTATTCTTGTACTTAAGTCGGCATTGTGACTTTTGTATTTAATTCCGATCCAAATTCTGTGTTTCATCGTCAATAAGAAGGTCAGAGGGATACAGTAAACCTGAAGTGAAGCATCGGAATCTATAACTAGTGTCACAAGAATGGTTCAAATCATAGACAGTAAGAAGAGTCAGTTTTATTGTACTTAAGTCGGCATTGTGCCTTTTGTATTTAATTCCGATGGAATTTCAGTGTTTTATCGTCAATAAGAGGGTCAGAGGGATACAGTGAACCTGAAGTGAAGCATCGGAATCTATAACTAGTGTCACAGTATTGGTTCAAAGCATAGACAGTAATTAGAGTCAGTTTTCTTGTAGTGAAGTCGGCATTGTGCCTTTTGTATTTAATTCCGATGCAATTTCTGTGTTTCTATCGTCAATACGAAGGTCAGAGGGATAGAGTAAACATGAAGTGAAGCATCGGAATCTATAACTGGTGTCACAGGAATGGTTCAAAACATAGACAGTAAGAAGAGTCAGTTTTCTTGTACTTAAGTCGGCATTGTGACTTTTGTATTTAATTCCGATGCAATTTCTGTGTTTCATCGTCAATAAGAAGGTTAGAGGCATACAGTAAACCTGAAGTGCAGCATCGGAATCTATAACTAGTGTCACAGGAACGGTTCAAACATAGACAGTAAGAAGAGTCAGTTTTCTTGTACTTAAGTCAGCATTGTGCCTTTTGTATTTAATTCCGATGCAATTTCTGTGTTTCATCGTCAATAAGAAGGTCAGAGGGATACAGTAAACCTGAAGTGAAGCATCGGAATCTATAATTAGTGTCTCTTCAGTGGTTCAAATCATAGACAGTAAGAAGAGTCAGTTTTCCATTATTTAAATCAGCATTGTGCCTTTTGTATTTAATTTTGATGCAATTTCTGTGTTTCATCGTCAATAAGAAGGTCAGAGGGATACAGTAAACCTGAAGTGAAGCATCGAAATCTATAACTAGTGTCACAGGATTGGTTCAAAGCATAGACAGTAAGAAGAGTCAGTTTTCCTGTACATAAGTCGGCATTGTGCCATTTGTACTTAATTCCGATGCAATTTCTGTGTTTCATCGTCAATACGAAGGTCAGAGGGATACAGTAAACATGAAGTGAAGCATCGGAATCTATAACTGGGGTCACAGGAATGGTTCAAATCATAGACAGTAAGAGGAGTCAGTTTTCTTGTACTTAATTCGGCGTTGTGCCTTTTGTATTTAATTCCGATGCAATTTCTGTGTTTCATCGTCAATAAGAAGGTCAGAGGGATACAGTAAACCTGAAGTCAAGCATCGGAATCTATAACTAGTGTCACAGGAATGGTTCAAACATAGACAGTAAGAAGAGTCAGTTTTATTGTACTTAAGTCGTCATTGTGCCTTTTGTATTTAATTCCGATGCAATTTCTGTGTTTCATCGTCAATAAGAAGGTCAGAGGGATACAGTGAACCCGATGTTAAGCATCGGAATCTACAACTAGTGTCACAGGAATGGTTCAATCCATAGACAGTAAGAAGAGTCTGTTTTCTTGTACTTAAGTCGGCATTGTGCCTTTTGAATTTAATTCCGATGCAATTTCTGTGTTTCTTCGTCAATAAGAAGGTCAGAGGGATACAGTAAACCTGAAGTGAAGCATCTGAATCTATAATTAGTGTCACATGAATGGTTCAAAACATAGACAGTAAGAAGAGTCAGTTTTCTTGTACTTAAGTCGGCATTGTGCCTTTTGTATTTAATTCCGATGCAATTTCTGTGTTTCATCGTCAATAAGGAGGTCAGAGGAATAGAGTAAACCTGAAGTGAAGAAGCGAAATCTATAACTAGTGTCACAGGAATGGTTCAAAACATAGACAGTAAGAAGAGTCAGTTTTCTTGTACTTAAGTCGGCATTGTGCATATTTTATTGAACTCCGATGCAATTTCTGTGTTTCATCGTCAATAAGAAGGTCAGAGGCATACAGTAAAACTGAAGTGAAGCTTCGGAATCTATAATTAGTGTCACATGAATGGTTCAAATCATAGACAGTAAGAAGAGTCAGTTTTCCTGTATTTAAATCAGCATTGAGCCTTTTGTATTTAATTTCGATGTAATTTCAGTAATTCATCGTCAATAACAAGGTCAGAGAGATACAGTAAACTTGAAGTCAAGCAGCGGAATCTATAACTAGTGTCACAGGAATGGTTCAAAACATAGACAGTAAGAAGAGTCAGTTTTCTGGTACTTAAGTCGGGATTATGCCTTTTGTATTTAATTCCGATGCAAATTCTCTGTTTCATCGTCAATAAGAAGGTCAGAGGTATACAGTAAACCTGAAGTGAAGCATCGGAATCTATAACTAGTGTCACAGGAATGGTTCAAAACAAAGACAGTAAGAAGAGTCAGTATTCTTGTACTTAAGTCGGCATTGTGACTTCTGTATTTAATTCCGATGCAAATTCTGTGTTTCATCGTCAAGAAGAAGGTCAGAGGGATACAGTAAACCTGAAGTGAAGCATCGGAATCTATAACTAGTGTCACAGGAATGGTTCAAAACATAGACAGTAAGAAGAGTCAGTTTTATTGTACTTAAGTCGGCATTGTGCCTTTTGTATTTAATTCCGATGGAATTTCAGTGTTTTATCGTCAATAAGAAGGTCAGAGGGATACAGTGAACCTGAAGTGAAGCATCGGAATCTATAACTAGTGTCACAGTATTGGTTCAAAGCATAGACAGTAAGTAGAGTCAGTTTTCTTGTACTGAAGTCGGCATTGTGCCTTTTGTATTTAATTCCGATGCAATTTCTGTGTTTCTATCGTCAATACGAAGGTCAGAGGGATAGAGTAAACATGAAGTGAAGCATCGGAATCTATAACTGGTGTCACAGGAATGGTTCAAAACATAGACAGTAAGAAGGGTCAGTTTTCTTGTACTTAAGTCGGCATTGTGACTTTTGTATTTAATTCCGATGCAATTTCTGTGTTTCATCGTCAATAAGAAGGTTAGAGTCATACAGTAAACCTGAAGTGCAGCATCGGAATCTATAACTAGTGTCACAGGAACGGTTCAAACATAGACAGTAAGAAGAGTCAGTTTTCTTGTACTTAAGTCAGCATTGTGCCTTTTGTATTTAATTCCGATGCAATTTCTGTTTTTCATCGTCAATAAGAAGGTCAGAGGGATACAGTAAACCTGAAGTGAAGCATCGGAATCTATAATTAGTGTCTCTTGAGTGGTTCAAATCATAGACAGTAAGAAGAGTTAGTTTTCCAGTATTTAAATCAGCATTGTGCCTTTTGTATTTAATTTTGATGCAATTTCTGTGTTTCATCGTCAATAAGAAGGTCAGAGGGATACAGTAAACCTGAAGTGAAGCATCGGAATCTATAACTAGTGTCACAGGATTGGTTCAAAGCATAGACAGTAAGAAGAGTCAGTTTTCTTGTACTTAAGTCGGCATTGTGCCATTTGTATTCAATTCCGATGCAATTTCTGTGTTTCATCGTCAATACGAAGGTGAGAGGGATACAGTAAACATGAAGTGAAGCATCGGAATCTATAACTGGGGTCACAGGAATGGTTCAAATCATCGACAGTAAGAGGAGTCAGTTTTCTTGTACTTAATTCGGCATTGTGCCTTTTGTATTTAATTCCGATGCAATTTCTGTGTTTCATCGTCAATAAGAAGGTCAGAGGGATACAGTAAACCTGAAGTGAAGCATCTGAATGTATAATTAGTGTCACATGAATGGTTCAAAACATAGACAGTAAGAAGAGTCAGTATTCTTGTACTTAAGTCGGCATTGTGCCTTTTGTATTTTATCCGATGCAATTTCTGTGTTTCATCGTCAATAAGAAGGTCGGAGGGATACGGCAAACCTGAAGTGAAGCATCGGAAACTATAACTAGTGTCACAGGAATGGTTCAAAACATAGACAGTAAGAAGAGTCAGTTATCTTGTACTTAAGTCGGCATTGTTCCTTTTGTATTTAATTCCGAAGCAATTTCTATGTTTCATCGTCAATAGGAACGTCAGAGGGGTACAGTAAAACTGAAGTAAAGCATCGGAATCTATAACGAGTTTCATATGAATGGTTCAAAACATAGACAGTAAGAAGAGTCAGTATTCTGGTACTCAAGTCAGCATTGTGACTTTTGTATTTAATTCCGACGGAATTTTGGTGTTTCAGCGTCAATAAGAAGGTCAGAGAAATACAGTGAACCTGAAGTGAAGAATCGGAATCTATAACTAGTGTCACAGGAATGGTTCAAAGTATAGCCAGTAAGTAGGGTCACTTTTCTTGTACTTAAGTCGGCATTATGGCTTTTGTATTTAATTCCGATGCAATTTCTATGTTTCATCGTCAATAAGGAGGTCAGAGGAATAGAGTAAACCTGAAGTGAAGCAGCGATATCTATAACTAGTGTCACAGGAATGGTTAAAAACATAGACAGTAAGAAGAGTCAGTTTTCTTGTACTTAAGTCGGCATTGTGCATTTTTTATGTAACTCCGATGCAATTTCTGTGTTTCATCGTCAACAAGGTCAGAGGCATACAGTAAACCTGAAGTGAAGCATCGGAATCTATAATTAGTGTCACATGAATGGTTCAAATAATAGACAGTAAGAAGAGTCAGTTTTCCTGTATTTAAATCAGCATTGTGCCTTTTGTATTTAATTTCGATGTAATTTCTGTAATTCATCGTCAATAACAAGGTCAGAGAGATACAGTAAACTTGAAGTCAAGCATCGGAATCTATAACTAGTGTCACAGGAATGGTTCAAAACATAGACAGTAAGAAGAGTCAGTTTTCTTGTACTTAAGTCGGGATTATGCCTTTTGTATTTAATTTCGATGCAAATTCTCTGTTTCATCGTCAATAAGAAGGTCAGAGGGATACAGAAAACCTGAAGTGAAGCATCGGAATCCATAACTAGTGTCACAGGAATGGTTCAAAACATAGACAATAAGAAGAGTCAGTTTTATTGTACTGAAGTCGGCATTGTGCCTTTTGTATTTAATTCCGATTGAATTTGAGTGTTTTATCGTCAATAAGAATTTCAGAGGGATACAGTGAACCTGAAGTGAAGCATCGGAATCTATAACTAGTGTCACAGGATTGGTTCAAAGCATAGACAGTAAGAAGAGTCAGTTTTCTTGTACTTAAGTCGGCATTGTGACTTTTATATTTAATTCCGATGCAATTTCTGTGTTTCATCCTCAATACGAAGGTCAGAGGGATACAGTAAACATGAAGTGAAGCATCGGAATCTATAACTGGTGTCACAGGAATGGTTCAAAACATAGACAGTAAGAGGAGTCTGTTTTCTTGTACTTAAGTCGGCATTGTGCCTTTTGTATTTAAATCCGATGCAATTTCTGTGTTTCATTGTCAATAAGAAGGTCAGAGGGATACAGTAAACCTGAAGTGAAGCATCGGAATCTATAACTAGTGTCACAGGAACGGTTCAAACATAGACAGTAAGAAGAGTCAGTTTTCTTGTACTTATGTCAGCATTGTGCCTTTTGTATTTAATTCCTATGGAATTTCAGTGTTTCATCGTCAATAAGAAGGTCAGAGGGATACAGTGAACCTGAAGTGAAGCATAGGAATCTATAACTAGTGTCACAGGAATGGTTCAAAATATAGCCAGTAAGAAGAGTCAGTTTTCTTGTACTTAAGTCGGCATTGTGCGTTTTGTATTTAATTCCGATGCAATTTCTGTGTTTCATCGTCAATAAGAAGGTCAGAGGAATACAGTAAACCCGAAGTGAAGCATCGGAATCTATAACTAGTGTCACAGGAATTGTTCAAAACATAGACAGTAAGAAGAGTCAGTTTTCTTGTACTTAAGTCGGTATTGTGCCTTTTGTATTTAATTCCGATGCAATTTCTGTGTTTCATCGTCAATAAGAAGGTCAGAGAGATACAGTACACCTGAAGTGAAGCATCGGAATCTATAATTTGTGGCACATGAATGGTTCAAATCATAGACAGTAAGAAGAGTCAGTTTTCCTGTATTTTAATCAGCATTGTGCCTTTTGTATTTAATTTCGATGCAATTTCTGTGTTTCATCGTCAATAAGAAGGTCAGAGGAATACAGTAAACCTGAAGTGAAGCATCGGAATCTATAACTAGTGTCACAGGAATGGTTCAAATCATAGACAGTAAGAAGAGTCAGTTTTCTTGTACTTAATTCGGCATTGTGCCTTTTGTATGTAATTCCGATGCAATTTCTGTGTTTCATCGCCAATAAGAAGGTCAGAGGGGTACAGTAAACCTGAAGTGAAGCATCGGAATCTATATTTAGTGTCACATGAATGGTTCAAAACATAGACAGTAAGAAGAGTCAGTTTTATTGTATTTAAATCTGCATTGTGCCTTTTGTATTTAATTACGATGCAATTTCTGTGTTTCATCGTCAATAAGTAGGTCAGAGGGATACCGTAACCTGATGTGAAGCATCGGAATCTATAACTAGTGTCAAAGGAATGGTTCAAAACCATAGACAGTAAGAAGAGTCAGTATTCTTGTACTTAAGTCGGCATTGTGCCTTTTGTATTTAATTCCGAAGCAAATTCTGTGTTTCATCGTCAATAGGAGGTCAGAGGGATACAGTAAACCTGAAGTAAAGCATCGGAATCTATAACTAGTGTCACAGGAACGGTTCAAACTTAGACAGTAAGAAGAGTCAGTTTTCTTGTACTTAAGTCAGCATTGTGCCTTCTGTATTTAATTCCTATGGAATTTCAGTGTTTCATCGTCAATAAGAAGGTCAGAGGGATATAGTGAACCTGAAGTGAAGCATCGGAATCTATAACTAGTGTCACAGGAATGGTTCAAAATATAGCCAGTAAGGAGAGTCAGTTTTCTTGTACTTAAGTCGGCATTGTGCATTTTGTATTTAATTCCGATGCAATTTCTGTGTTTCATTGTCAATAAGAAGGTCAGAGGGATACAGTAAACCTGAAGTGAAGCATCGGAATCTATAACTAGTGTCACAGGAATGGTTCAAAATATAGCCAGTAAGAAGAGTCAGTTTTCTTGTACTTAAGTCGGCATTGTGCGTTTTGTATTTAATTCCGATGCAATTTCTGTGTTTCATCGTCAATAAGAAGGTCAGAGGAATACAGTAAACCTGAAGTGAAGCATCGGAATCTATAACTAGTGTCACAGGAATTGTTCAAAACATAGACAGTAAGAAGAGTCAGTTTTCTTGTACTTAAGTCGGTATTGTGCCTTTTGTATTTAATTCCGATGCAATTTCTGTGTTTCATCGTCAATAAGAAGGTCAGAGAGATACAGTACACCTGAAGTGAAGCATCGGAATCTATAATTTGTGGCACATGAATGGTTCAAATCATAGACAGTAAGAAGAGTCAGTTTTCCTGTATTTTAATCAGCATTGTGCCTTTTGTATTTAATTTCGATGCAATTTCTGTGTTTCATCGTCAATAAGAAGGTCACAGGGATACAGTAAACCTGAAGTGAAGCATCGGAATCTATAACTAGTGTCACAGGAATGGTTCAAACATAGACAGTAAGTAGAGTCAGTTTTCTTGTACTTAAGTCGGGATTATACCTTTTGTATTTAATTCCGATGCAAATTCTGTGTTTCATCGTCAATAAGAAGGTCAGAGGTATACAGTAAACCTGAAGAGAAGCATCGGAATCTATAACTAGTGTCACAGGAATGGTTCAAAACATAGACAATAAGAAGAGTCAGTTTTATAGTACTTAAGTCGGCATTGTGCCTTTTGTATTTAATTCCGATTGAATTTCAGTGTTTCGTCGTCAATAAGAGGGTCAGAGGGATACAGTGAACCTGAGGTGAAGCATCGGAATCTATAACTAGTGTCACAGGATTGGTTCAAACCATAGACAGTAAGAAGAGTCAGTTTTCTTGTACTTAAGTCGGCATTGTGCCATTTATATTTAATTCCGATGCAATATCTGTGTTCCATCGTCAATACGAAGGTCAGAGGGATACAGTAAACATGAAGTGAAGCATCGGAATCTATAACTGGTGTCACAGGAATGGTTCAACACATAGACAGTAAGAGGAGGCAGTTTTCTTGTACTTAAGTCGGCATTGTGCCTTTTTTAGTTAATTCCGATGCAATTTCTGTGTTTCATCGTCAATAAGAAGGTCAGAGGGATACAGTAAACCTGAAGTGAAGCATCGGAATCTATAACTAGTGTCACAGGAATGGTTCAAAACCATAGACAGTAAGAAGAGTCAGTTTTCTTGTACTTAGGTCGGCATTGTGCCTTTTGTATTTAATTTCGATGCAATTTCTGTGTTTCATCGTCAATAAGAAGGTCAGAGGAATACAGTAAACCTGAAGTGAAGCATCGGAATCTATAACTAGTGTCACAGGAATGGTTCAAATCATAGACAGTAAGAAGAGTCAGTTTTCTTGTACTTAATTCGGCATTGTGCCTTTTGTATGTAATTCCGATGCAATTTCTGTGTTTCATCGCCAATAAGAAGGTCAGAGGGGTACAGTAAACCTGAAGTGAAGCATCGGAATCTATATTTAGTGTCACATGAATGGTTCAAAACATAGACAGTAAGAAGAGTCAGTTTTATTGTATTTAAATCTGCATTGTGCCTTTTGTATTTAATTACGTTGCAATTTCTGTGTTTCATCGTCAATAAGTAGGTCAGAGGGATACCGTAAACCTGATGTGAAGCATCGGAATCTATAACTAGTGTCAAAGGAATGGTTCAAAACCATAGACAGTAAGAAGAGTCAGTATTCTTGTACTTAAGTCGGCATTGTGCCTTTTGTATTTAATTCCGAAGCAAATTCTGTGTTTCATCGTCAATAGGAGGTCAGAGGGATACAGTAAACCTGAAGTAAAGCATCGGAATCTATAACTAGTGTCACAGGAACGGTTCAAACTTAGACAGTAAGAAGAGTCAGTTTTCTTGTACTTAAGTCAGCATTGTGCCTTCTGTATTTAATTCCTATGGAATTTCAGTGTTTCATCGTCAATAAGAAGGTCAGAGGGATATAGTGAACCTGAAGTGAAGCCTCGGAATCTATAACTAGTGTCACAGGAATGGTTCAAAATATAGCCAGTAAGGAGAGTCAGTTTTCTTGTACTTAAGTCGGCATTGTGCATTTTGTATTTAATTCCGATGCAATTTCTGTGTTTCATTGTCAATAAGAAGGTCAGAGGGATACAGTAAACCTGAAGTGAAGCATCGGAATCTATAACTAGTGTCACAGGAACGGTTCAAACATAGACAGTAAGAAGAGTCAGTTTTCTTGTACTTATGTCAGCATTGTGCCTTTTGTATTTAATTCCTATGGAATTTCAGTGTTTCATCGTCAATAAGATGGTCAGAGGGATACAGTGAACCTGAAGTGAAGCATAGGAATCTATAACTAGTGTCACAGGAATGGTTCTAAATATAGCCAGTAAGAAGAGTCAGTTTTCTTGTACTTAAGTCGGCATTGTGCGTTTTGTATTTAATTCCGATGCAATTTCTGTGTTTCATCGTCAATAAGAAGGTCAGAGGAATACAGTAAACCTGAAGTGAAGCATCGGAATCTATAACTAGTGTCACAGGAATTGTTCAAAACATAGACAGTAAGAAGAGTCAGTTTTCTTGTACTTAAGTCGGTATTGTGCCTTTTGTATTTAATTCCGATGCAATTTCTGTGTTTCATCGTCAATAAGAAGGTCAGAGAGATACAGTACACATGAAGTGAAGCATCGGAATCTATAATTTGTGGCACATGAATGGTTCAAATCATAGACAGTAAGAAGAGTCAGTTTTCCTGTATTTTAATCAGCATTGTGCCTTTTGTATTTAATTTCGATGCAATTTCTGTGTTTCATCGTCAATAAGAAGGTCACAGGGATACAGTAAACCTGAAGTGAAGCATCGGAATCTATAACTATTGTCACAGGAATGGTTCAAACATAGACAGTAAAAAGAGTCAGTTTTCTTGTACTTAAGTCGGTATTATGCCTTTTGTATTTAATTCCGATGCAAATTCTGTGTTTCATCGTCAATAAGAAGGTCAGAGGTATACAGTAAACCTGAAGAGAAGCATCGGAATCTATAACTAGTGTCACAGGAATGGTTCAAAACATAGACAGTAAGAAGAGTCAGTTTTATAGTACTTAAGTCGGCATTGTGCCTTTTGTATTTAATTCCGATTGAATTTCAGTGTTTCATCGTCAATAAGAGGGTCAGAGGGATACAGTGAACCTGAGGTGAAGCATCGGAAACTATAACTAGTGTCACAGGATTGGTTCAAACCATAGACAGTAAGAAGAGTCAGTTTTCTTGTACTTAAGTCGGCATTGTGCCATTTATATTTAATTCCGATGCAATATCTGTGTTCCATCGTCAATACGAAGGTCAGAGGGATACAGTAAACATGAAGTGAAGCATCGGAATCTATAACTGGTGTCACAGGAATGGTTCAACACATAGACAGTAAGAGGAGGCAGTTTTCTTGCACTTCAGTCGGCATTGTGCCTTTTTTAGTTAATTCCGATGCAATTTCTGTGTTTCATCGTCAATAAGAAGGTCAGAGGGATACAGTAAACCTGAAGTGAAGCATCGGAATCTATAACTAGTGTCACAGGAATGGTTCAAAACCATAGACAGTAAGAAGAGTCAGTTTTCTTGTACTTAGGTCGGCATTGTGCCTTTTGTATTTAATTTCGATGCAATTTCTGTGTTTCATCGTCAATAAGAAGGTCAGAGGAATACAGTAAACCTGAAGTGAAGCATCGGAATCTATAACTAGTGTCACAGGAATGGTTGAAATCATAGACAGTAAGAAGAGTCAGTTTTCTTCTACTTAATTCGGCATTGTGCCTGTTGTATGTAATTCCGATGCAATTTCTGTGTTTCATCGCCAATAGGAAGGTCAGAGGGGTACAGTAAACCTGAAGTGAAGCATCGGAATCTATATTTAGTGTCACATGAATGGTTCAAAACATAGACAGTAAGAAGAGTCAGTTTTATTGTATTTAAATCTGCATTGTGCCTTTTGTATTTAATTACGATGCAATTTCTGTGTTTCATCGTCAATAAGTAGGTCAGAGGGATACCGTAAACCTGAAGTGAAGCATCGGAATCTATAACTAGTGTCAAAGGAATGGTTCAAAACCATAGACAGTAAGAAGAGTCAGTATTCTTGTACTTAAGTCGGCATTGTGCCTTTTGTATTTAATTCCGAAGCAAATTCTGTGTTTCATCGTCAATAGGAGGTCAGAGGGATACAGTAAACCTGAAGTAAAGCATCGGAATCTATAACTAGTGTCACAGGAACGGTTCAAACTTAGACAGTAAGAAGAGTCAGTTTTCTTGTCCTTAAGTCAGCATTGTGCCTTCTGTATTTAATTCCTATGGAATTTCAGTGTTTCATCGTCAATAAGAAGGTCAGAGGGATATAGTGAACCTGAAGTGAAGCATCGGAATCTATAACTAGTGTCACAGGAATGGTTCAAAATATAGCCAGTAAGGAGAGTCAGTTTTCTTGTACTTAAGTCGGCATTGTGCATTTTGTATTTAATTCCGATGCAATTTCTGTGTTTCATCGTCAATAAGAAGGTCAGAGGAATACAGTAAACCTGAAGTGAAGCATCGGAATCTATAACTAGTGTCACAGGAATGGTTCAAAGCATAGACAGTAAGAAGAGTCAGTTTTCTTGTACTTAAGTCGGCATTGTGCCTTTTGTATTTAATTCCGATGCAATTTCTGTGTTTCATCGTCAATAAGAAGGTCAGAGGGATACACTAAACCTGAAGTGAAGCATCGGAATCCATAATTAGTGTCACATGAATGGTTCAAATCATAGACAGTAAGAAGAGTCAGTTTTCCTGTATTTAAATCAGCATTGTGCCTTTTGTATTTAATTTCGATGCAATTTCTGTGTTTTATCGTCAATAAGAAGGTCACAGGGATACAGTAAACCTGAAGTGAAACATCGGAATCTATAACTAGTGTCACAGGAATGGTTCAAAACATAGACAGTAAGAAGAGTCAGTTTTCTTGTACTTAAGTCGGGATTATGCCTTTTGTATTTAATTCCGATGCAAATTCTGTGTTTCATCGTCAATAAGAAGGTCAGAGGTATACAGTAAACCTGAAGTGAAGCATCGGAATCTATAACTAGTGTCACAGGAATGGTTCAAACATAGACAGTAAGAAGAGTCAGTTTTATAGTACTTAAGTCGGCATTGTGCCTTTTGTATTTAATTCCAATGCAATTTCTGTGTTTCATCGTCAATAAGAAGGTCAGAGGGATACAGTAAACCTGAAGTGAAGCATCGGAATCTACAACTAGTGTCACATGAATGGTTCACAACATAGACAGTAAGAAGAGTCAGTTTTCTTGTACTTAAGTCGGCATTGTGCCTTTTGTATTTAATTCCGAAGCAAATTCTGTGTTTCATCGTCAATAGGACGTCAGAGGAATACAGTAAACCTGAAGTGAAGCATCGGAATCTATAATTAGTGTCACATGAATGGTTCAAATCATAGGCAGTAAGAAGAGTCAGTTTTCCTGTATTTAAATCAGCATTGTGCCTTTCGTATTTAATTTCGATGCAATTTCTGTGTTTCATCGTCAATAAGAAGGTCACATGGATACAGTAAACCTGAAGTGAAGCATCGGAATCTATAACTAGTGTCACAGGAATGGTTCAAAGCATAGACAGTAAGAAGAGTCAGTTTTCTTGTACTTAAGTCGGGATTATGCCTTTTGTATTTAATTGCGATGCAAATTCTGTGTTTGATCGTCAATAAGAAGGTCAAAGGTATACAGTAAACCTGAAGTGAAGCATCGGAATCTATAACTAGTGTCACAGGAATGGTTCAAAACATAGACAGTAAGAAGAGTCAGTTTTATAGTACTTAAGTCGGCATTGTGCATTTTCTATTTAATTCCGATTGAATTTCAGTGTTTCATCGTCAATAAGAAGGTCAGAGGGATACAGTGAACCTGAGGTGAAGCATCGGAATCTATAACTCGTGTCACAGGATTGGTTCAAAGCATAGACATTAAGAAGAGTCAGTTTTCTTGTACTTAAGTCGGCTTTGTGCCTTTTTTTATTTTATTCCGATGCTATTTCTGTGTTTCATCGTCAATAAGATGGTCAGAGGGATACAGTAAACCTGAAGTGAAGCATCGGAATCTATAACTAGTGTCACAGGAGTGGTTCAAACATAGACAGTAAGAAGAGTCAGTTTTCTTGTACTTAAGTCGGCATTGTGCCTTTTGTATTTCTTTCCGATGGAATTTCAGTGTTTCATCGTCAATAAGAAGGTCAGAGGGATACAGTGAACCTGAAGTGAAGCATCGGAATCTATAACTAGTGCCACAGGATTGGTTCAAAGTATAGACAGTAAGAAGAGTCAGTTTTCTTGTACTTAAGTCGGCATTGTGCATTTTGTATTTAATTCCGATGCAATTTCTGTGTTTCATCGTCAATAAGAAGGTCAGAGGAATACAGTAAACCTGAAGTGAAGCATCGGAATCCATAACTAGTGTCACAGGAATGGTTCAAAACATAGACAGTAAGAAGAGTCAGTTTTCTTGTACTTAAGTCGGCATTGTGCCTTTAGAATTTAATTCCGATGCAATTTATCTGTTTCATCGTCAATAAGAAGGTCAGAGGGATACAGTAAACCTGAAGTGAAGCATCGGAATCTATAATTAGTGTCACATGAAAGGTTCAAATCATAGACAGTAAGAAGAGTCAGTTTTCCTGTATTTAAATCAGCATTGTGCCTTTTGTATTTAATTTCGATGCAATTTCTGTGTTTTATCGTCAATAAGAAGGTCACAGGGATACAGTAAACCTGAAGTGAAGCATCGGAATCTATAACTAGTGTCACAGGAATGTTTCAAAACATAGACAGTAAGAAGAGTCAGTTTTCTTGTACTTAAGTCGGGATTATGCCTTTTGTATTTAATTCCGATGCAAATTCTGTGTTTCATCGACAATAAGAAGGTCAGAGGTATACAGTAAACCTGAAGTGAAGCATCGGAATCTATAACTAGTGTCACAGGAATGGTTCAAAACATAGACAGTAAGAAGAGTCAGTTTTAATAGTACTTAAGTCGGCATTGTGCCTTTTGTATTTAATTCCGATTGAATTACAGTGTTTCATCGTCAATAAGAAGGTCTGAGGGATACAGTAAACCTGAGGTGAAGCATCGGAATCTACAACTAGTGTCACAGGATTGGTTCAAACCATAGACAGTAAGAAGAGTCAGTTTTCTTGTACTTATGTCGGCATTGTGCCATTTGTATTTAATTCCGATGCAATATCTGTGTTTCATCGTCAATACGAAGGTCAGAGGGATACAGTAAACATGAAGTGAAGCATCGGAATCTATAACTGGTGTCACAGGAATGGTACAACACATAGACAGTAAGAGGAGTCAGTTTTCTTGTACTTAAGTCGGCATTGTGCCTTTTGGATTTAATTCCGATGCAATTTCTGTGTTTCATCGTCAATAAGAAGGTCAGAGGGATACAGTAAACCTGAAGTGAAGCATCGGAATCTACAACTAGTGTCACATGAATGGTTCACAACATAGACAGTAAGAAGAGTCAGTTTTCTTGTACTTAAGTCGGCATTGTGCCTTTTGTATTTTATTCCGATGCTATTTCTGTGTTTCATCGTCAATACGATGGTCAGAGGGATACAGTAAACCGGAAGTGAAGCATCGGAATCTATAACTAGTGTCACAGGAATGGTTCAAACATAGACAGTAAGAAGAGTCAGTTTTCTTGTACTTAAGTCGGCATTGTGCCTTTTGTATTTAATTCCGATGCAATTTCTGTGTTTCATCGTCAATAACAAGGTCAGAGGAATACAGTAAACCTGAAGTGAAGCATCGGAATCTATAACTAGTGTCACAGGAATGGTTCAAATCATAGACAGTAAGAAGAGTCAGTTTTCTTGTGCTTAATTCGGCATTGTGCCTTTTGTATGTAATTCCGATGCAATTTCTGTGTTTCATCGCCAATAAGGAGGTCAGAGGGGTACAGTAAACCTGAAGCGAAGCATCGGAATCTATAATTAGTGTCACATGAATGGTTCAAAACATAGACAGTAAGAAGAGTCAGTTTTATTGTATTTAAATCTGCATTGTGCCTTTTGTATTTAATTACGATGCAATTTCTGTGTTTCATCGTCAATAAGAAGGTCAGAGGGATACAGTAAACCTGAAGTGAAGCATCGGAATCTATAACTAGTGTCACAGTAATGGTTCAAACATAGACAGTAAGAAGAGTCAGTTTTCTTGTACATAAGTCGGGATTATGCCTTTTGTATTTAATTCCGATGCAAATTCTGTCTTTCATCGTCAATAAGAAGGTCAAAGGTATACAGTAAACCTGAAGTGAAGCATCGGAATCTATAACTAGTGTCACAGGAATGGTTCAAAACATAGACAGTAAGAAGAGTCAGTTTTATAGTACTTAAGTCGGCATTGTGCCTTTTGTATTTAATTCCGATTGAATTTCAGTGTTTCATCGTCAATAAGAAGGTCAGAGGGATACAGTGAACCTGAGGTGAAGCATGGGAATCTATAACTAGTGTCACAGGATTGGTTCAAAGCATAGACATTAAGAAGAGTCAGTTTTCTTGTACTTAAGTCGGCTTTGTGCCTTTTTTATTTTATTCCGATGCTATTTCTGTGTTTCATCGTCAATAAGATGGTCAGAGGGATACAGTAAACCTGAAGTGAAGCATCGGAATCTATAACTAGTGTCACAGGAATGGTTCAAACATAGACAGTAAGAAGAGTCAGTTTTCTTGTACTTAAGTCGGCATTGTGCCTTTTGTATTTCTATCCGATGGAATCTCAGTGTTTCATCGTCATTAAGAAGGTCAGAGGGATACAGTGAACCTGAAGTGAAGCATCGGAATCTATAACTAGTGCCTCAGGATTGGTTCAAAGTATAGACAGTAAGAAGAGTCAGTTTTCTTGTACTTAAGTCGGCATTGTGCATTTTGTATTTAATTTCGATGCAATTTCTGTGTTTCATCGTCAATAAGAAGGTCACAGGGATACAGTAAACCTGAAGTGAAGCATCGGAATCTATAACTAGTGTCACAGGAATGGTTCAAAACATAGACAGTAAGAAGAGTCAGTTTTCTTGTACTTAAGTCGGGATTATGCCTTTTGTATTTAATTCCGATGCAAATTCTGTGTTTCATCGTCAATAAGAAGGTCAGAGGTATACAGTAAACCTGAAGTGAAGCATCGGAATCGATAACTAGTGTCACAGGAATGGTTCGAAACATAGACAGTAAGAAGAGTCAGTTTTATAGTACTTAAGTCGGCATTGTGCCTTTTGTATTTAATTCCGATTGAATTTCAGTGTTTCATCGTCAATAAGAAGGTCTGAGGGATACAGTGAACCTGAGGTGAAGCATCGGAATCTACAACTAGTGTCACAGGATTGGTTCAAACCATAGACAGTAAGAAGAGTCAGTTTTCTTGTACTTAAGTCGGCATTGTGCCTTTTGTATTTTATTCCGATGCTATTTCTATGTTTCATCGTCAATAAGATGGTCAGAGGGATACAGTAAACCGGAAGTGAAGCATCGGAATCTATAACTAGTGTCACAGGAATGGTTCAAACATAGACAGTAAGAGGAGTCAGTTTTCTTGTACTTAAGTCGGCATTGTGCCTTTTGTATTTAATTCCGATGCAATTTCTGTGTTTCATCGTCAATAAGAAGGTCAGAGGGATACAGTGAACCTGAAGTGAAGCATCGGAAACTATAACTAGTGTCACAGTAATGGTTCAAACCATAGACAATAAGAAGAGTCAGTTTTCTTGTACTTAGGTCGGCATTGTGCCTTTTGTATTTAATTTCGATGCAATTTCTGTGTTTCATCGTCAATAAGAAGGTCAGAGGAATACAGTAAACCTGAATTGAAGCATCGGAATCTATAACTAGCGTCACAGGATTGGTTCAAAGCATAGACAGTAAGAAGAGTCAGTTTTCTTGTACTTAAGTCGGCATTGTGCCTTTTGTATTTAATTCCGATGCAATTTCTGTGTTTCATCGTCAATAAGAAGGTCAGAGGGATACAGTAAACCTGAAGTGAAGCATCGGAATCTATAATTAGTGTCACATGAATGGTTCAAATCATAGACAGTAAGAAGAGTCAGTTTTCCTGTATTTAAATCAGCATTGTGCCTTTTGTATTTAATTTCGATGCAATTTCTGTGTTTCATCGTCAATAAGAAGGTCACAGGGATACAGTAAACCTGAAGTGAAGCATCGGAATCTATAACTAGTGTCACAGGAGTGGTTCAAAACATAGACAGTAAGAAGAGTCAGTTTTATAGCACTTAAGTCGGCATTGTGCCTTCTCAATTTAATTCCGATTGAATTTCAGTGTTTCATCGTCAATAAGAAGGTCAGAGGGATACAGTGAACCTGAGGTGAAGCATCGGAATCTATAACTAGTGTCACAGGATTGGTTCAAAGCATAGACATTAAGAAGAGTCAGTTTTCTTGTACTTAAGTCGGCTTTGTGCCTTTTTTATTTTATTCCGATGCTATTTCTGTGTTTCATCGTCAATATGATGGTCAGAGGGATACAGTAAACCTGAAGTGAAGCATCGGAATGTATAACTAGTGTCACAGGAATGGGTAAAACATAGACAGTAAGAAGAGTCAGTTTTCTTGTACTTAAGTCGGCATTGTGAATTTTGTATTTTATTCCGATGCAATTTCTGTGTTTCATCGTCAATATAAAGGTCAGAGGGATACATTAAACCTGAAGTGAAGCATCGGAATCTATAATTAGTGTCACATGAATGGTTCAAATCATAGACAGTATGAAGAGTCAGTTTTCCTGTATTTAAATCAGCACTATGCCTTTTGTATTTAATTTCGATGCAATTTCTGAGATTCATCGTCAATAAGAAGGTCAGAGGGATACAGTAAACCTGAAGTGAAGCATCAGAATCTATAACTAGTGTCACAGGAATGGTTTAAAAATAGACAGTAAGAAGAGTCAGTTTTCTTGTACTTAAGTCGGCATTGTACCTTTTGTATTTTATTCAGATGCTATTTCTGTGTTTCATCGTCAATAAGATGGTCAGAGGGATACAGTAAACCGGAAGTGAAGCATCGGAATCTATAACTAGTGTCACAGGAATGGTTTAAACATAGACAGCAAGAAGAGTCAGTTTTCTTGTACATAAGTCGGCATTGTGCCTTTTGTATTTAATTCCGATGCAATTTCTGTGTTTCATCGTCAATAAGAAGGTCAGAGGGATACAGTGAACCTGAAGTGAAGCATCGGAATCTGTAACTAGTGTCACAGGAATGGTTCAAACCATAGACAGTAAGAAGAGTCAGTTTTCTTGTACTTAGGTCGGCATTGTGCCTTTTGTATTTAATTTCGATGCAATTTCTGTGTTTCAACGTCAATAAGAAGGTCACAGGGATACAGTAAACCTGAAGTGAAGCATCGGAACCTATAACTAGTGTCACAGGAATGGTTCAAACCATAGACAGTAAGAAGAGTCAGTTTTCTTGCACATAGGTCGGCATTGTGCCTTTTGTATTTAATTTCGATGCAATTTCTGTGTTTCATCGTCAATAAGAAGGTCAAAGGTATACAGTAAACCTGAAGTGAAGCATCGGAATCTGTAACTAGTGTCACAGGAATGGTTCAAAACCATAGACAGTAAGAAGAGTCAGTTTTCTTGTACTTAAGTCGGCAGTGTGCCTTATGTATTTAATTCCGAAGCAAATTCTGTGTTTCATCGTCAATAGGAGGTCAGAGGGATACAGTAAACCTGAAGTAAAGCATCGGAATCTATAACTAGTGTCACAGGAAAGGTTCAAAACATAGCCAGTAAGAAGAGTCAGTTTTCTTGTACTTAAGTCGGCATTGTGCCTTTTGTATTTAATTCCGATGCAATTTCTGTGTTTCATCGTCAATAAGAAGGTCAGTGAAATACAGAAAAACCTGAAGTGAAGCATCGGAACCTATAACTAGTGTCACAGGATTGGTTCAAAGTATAGACAGTAAGAAGAGTCAGTTTTCTTGTACTTAAGTCGGCATTGTGCATTTTGTATTTAATTCCGATGCAATTTCTGTGTTTCATCATCAATAAGAAGGTCAGAGGAATACAGTAAACCTGAAGTGAAGCATCGGAATCCATAACTAGTGTCACAGGAATGGTTCAAAACATAGACAGTAAGAAGAGTCAGTTTTCTTGTACTTAAGTCGGCATTGTGCCTTTTGAATTTAATTCCGATGCAATTTATCTGTTTCATCGTCAATAAGAAGGTCAGAGGGATACAGTAAACCTGAAGTGAAGCATCGGAATCTATAATTAGTGTCACATGGATGGTTCAAATCATAGACAGTATGAAGAGTCAGTTTTCCTGTATTTAAATCAGCACTGTGCCTTTTGTATTTAATTTCGATGCAATTTCTGTGTTTCATCGTCAATAAGAAGGTCAGAGGGATACAGTAAACCTGAAGTGAAGCATCAGAATCTATAACTAGTGTCATAGGAATGGTTCAAAACATAGACAGTAAGAAGAGTCAGTTTTCTTGTACTTAAGTCGGGATTATGCCTTTTGTATTTAATTCCGATGCAAATTCTGTGTTTCATCGTCAATAAGAAGGTGAGAGGTATACAGTAAACGTGAAGTGAAGCATCGGAATCTTTAACTAGTGTCACAGGAATGGTTCAAAACATAGACAGTAAGAAGAGTCAGTTTTATTGTACTTAAGTCGGCATTGTGCATTTTGTATTTCTTTCCGATGGAATTTCAGTGTTTCATCGTCAATAGGAGGGTCGGAGGGATACAGTGAACCTGAAGTGAAGCATCGGAATCTATAACTAGTGCCACAGGATTGGTTCAAAGTATAGACAGTAAGAAGAGTCAGTTTTCTTGTACTTAAGTCGGTATTGTGCCTTTTGTATTTAATTCCGATGCAATTCCTGTGTTTCATCGTCAATAAGATGGTCAGAGGGATACAGTAAACATGAAGTGAGGCATCGGAATCTATAACTGGTGTCACAGGAATGGTTCAAAACATAGACACTAAGAGGAGTCAGTTTTCTTGTACTTAATTCGGCATTGTGCCTTTTGTATGTAATTCCGATGCAATTTCTGTGTTTCATCGCCAATAAGGAGGTCAGAGGGGTACAGTAAACCTGAAGCGAAGCATCGGAATCTATAATTAGTGTCACATGAATGGTTCAAAACATAGACAGTAAGAAGAGTCAGTTTTATTGTATTTAAATCTGCATTGTGCCTTTTGTATTTAATTACGATGCAATTTCTGTGTTTCATCGTCAATAAGAAGGTCAGAGGGATACAGTAAACCTGAAGTGAAGCATCGGAATCTATAACTAGTGTCACAGTAATGGTTCAAACATAGACAGTAAGAAGAGTCAGTTTTCTTGTACTTAAGTCGGGATTATGCCTTTTGTATTTAATTCCGATGCAAATTCTGTCTTTCATCGTCAATAAGAAGGTCAAAGGTATACAGTAAACCTGAAGTGAAGCATCGGAATCTATAACTAGTGTCACAGGAATGGTTCAAAACATAGACAGTAAGAAGAGTCAGTTTTATAGTACTTAAGTCGGCATTGTGCCTTTTGTATTTAATTCCGATTGAATTTCAGTGATTCATCGTCAATAAGAAGGTCAGAGGGATACAGTGAACCTGAGGTGAAGCATGGGAATCTATAACTAGTGTCACAGGATTGGTTCAAAGCATAGACATTAAGAAGAGTCAGTTTTCTTGTACTTAAGTCGGCTTTGTGCCTTTTTTATTTTATTCCGATGCTATTTCTGTGTTTCATCGTCAATAAGATGGTAAGAGGGATACAGTAAACCTGAAGTGAAGCATCGGAATCTATAACTAGTGTCACAGGAATGGTTCAAACATAGACAGTAAGAAGAGTCAGTTTTCTTGTACTTAAGTCGGCATTGTGCCTTTTGTATTTCTATCCGATGGAATCTCAGTGTTTCATCGTCATTAAGAAGGTCAGAGGGATACAGTGAACCTGAAGTGAAGCATCGGAATCTATAACTAGTGCCTCAGGATTGGTTCAAAGTATAGACAGTAAGAAGAGTCAGTTTTCTTGTACTTAAGTCGGCATTGTGCATTTTGTATTTAATTTCGATGCAATTTCTGTGTTTCATCGTCAATAAGAAGGTCACAGGGATACAGTAAACCTGAAGTGAAGCATCGGAATCTATAACTAGTGTCACAGGAATGGTTCAAATCATAGACAGTAAGAAGAGTCAGTTTTCTTGTACTTAAGTCGGGATTATGCCTTTTGTATTTAATTCCGATGCAAATTCTGTGTTTCATCGTCAATAAGAAGGTCAGAGGTATACAGTAAACCTGAAGTGAAGCATCGGAATCGATAACTAGTGTCACAGGAATGGTTCGAAACATAGACAGTAAGAAGAGTCAGTTTTATAGTACTTAAGTCGGCATTGTGCCTTTTGTATTTAATTCCGATTGAATTTCAGTGTTTCATCGTCAATAAGAAGGTCTGAGGGATACAGTGAACCTGAGGTGAAGCATCGGAATCTACAACTAGTGTCACAGGATTGGTTCAAACCATAGACAGTAAGAAGAGTCAGTTTTCTTGTACTTAAGTCGGCATTGTGCCTTTTGTATTTTATTCCGATGCTATTTCTATGTTTCATCGTCAATAAGATGGTCAGAGGGATACAGTAAACCGGAAGTGAAGCATCGGAATCTATAACTAGTGTCACAGGAATGGTTCAAACATAGACAGTAAGAGGAGTCAGTTTTCTTGTACTTAAGTCGGCATTGTGCCTTTTGTATTTAATTCCGATGCAATTTCTGTGTTTCATCGTCAATAAGAAGGTCAGAGGGATACAGTGAACCTGAAGTGAAGCATCGGAAACTATAACTAGTGTCACAGTAATGGTTCAAACCATAGACAATAAGAAGAGTCAGTTTTCTTGTACTTAGGTCGGCATTGTGCCTTTTGTATTTAATTTCGATGCAATTTCTGTGTTTCATCGTCAATAAGAAGGTCAGAGGAATACAGTAAACCTGAATTGAAGCATCGGAATCTATAACTAGCGTCACAGGATTGGTTCAAAGCATAGACAGTAAGAAGAGTCAGTTTTCTTGTACTTAAGTCGGCATTGTGCCTTTTGTATTTAATTCCGATGCAATTTCTGTGTTTCATCGTCAATAAGAAGGTCAGAGGGATACAGTAAACCTGAAGTGAAGCATCGGAATCTATAATTAGTGTCACATGAATGGTTCAAATCATAGACAGTAAGAAGAGTCAGTTTTCCTGTATTTAAATCAGCATTGTGCCTTTTGTATTTAATTTCGATGCAATTTCTGTGTTTCATCGTCAATAAGAAGGTCACAGGGATACAGTAAACCTGAAGTGAAGCATCGGAATCTATAACTAGTGTCACAGGAATGGTTCAAATCATAGACAGTAAGAAGAGTCAGTTTTCTTGTACTTAAGTCGGGATTATGCCTTTTGTATTTAATTCCGATGCAAATTCTGTGTTTCATCGTCAATAAGAAGGTCAGAGGTATACAGTAAACCTGAAGTGAAGCATCGGAATCGATAACTAGTGTCACAGGAATGGTTCGAAACATAGACAGTAAGAAGAGTCAGTTTTATAGTACTTAAGTCGGCATTGTGCCTTTTGTATTTAATTCCGATTGAATTTCAGTGTTTCATCGTCAATAAGAAGGTCTGAGGGATACAGTGAACCTGAGGTGAAGCATCGGAATCTACAACTAGTGTCACAGGATTGGTTCAAATCATAGACAGTATGAAGAGTCAGTTTTCCTGTATTTAAATCAGCACTGTGCCTTTTGTATTTAATTTCGATGCAATTTCTGTGTTTCATCGTCAATAAGAAGGTCAGAGGGATACAGTAAACCTGAAGTGAAGCATCAGAATCTATAACTAGTGTCATAGGAATGGTTCAAAACATAGACAGTAAGAAGAGTCAGTTTTCTTGTACTTAAGTCGGGATTATGCCTTTTGTATTTAATTCCGATGCAAATTCTGTGTTTCATCGTCAATAAGAAGGTGAGAGGTATACAGTAAACGTGAAGTGAAGCATCGGAATCTTTAACTAGTGTCACAGGAATGGTTCAAAACATAGACAGTAAGAAGAGTCAGTTTTATTGTACTTAAGTCGGCATTGTGCATTTTGTATTTCTTTCCGATGGAATTTCAGTGTTTCATCGTCAATAGGAGGGTCGGAGGGATACAGTGAACCTGAAGTGAAGCATCGGAATCTATAACTAGTGCCACAGGATTGGTTCAAAGTATAGACAGTAAGAAGAGTCAGTTTTCTTGTACTTAAGTCGGTATTGTGCCTTTTGTATTTAATTCCGATGCAATTCCTGTGTTTCATCGTCAATAAGATGGTCAGAGGGATACAGTAAACATGAAGTGAGGCATCGGAATCTATAACTGGTGTCACAGGAATGGTTCAAAACATAGACACTAAGAGGAGTCAGTTTTCTTGTACTTAAGTCGGCATTGTGCCTTTTGTATTTAATTCCGACGCAACTTCTGTGTATCATCGTCAATAAGAAGGTCAGAGGGATACAGTAAACCTGAAGTGAAGCATCGGAATCTATAACTACTGTCACATGAATGGTTCAAAACATAGACAGTAAGAAGAGTCAGTTTTCTTGTACTTAAGTCGCCGTTGTGCCTTTTTTATTTTATTCCGATGCTATTTCTGTGTTTCATCGTCAATAAGATGGTCAGCGGGATACAGTAATCCGGAAGTGAAGCATCGGAATCTATAACTAGTGTCACAGGAATGGTTCAAACATAGACGGTAAGAAGAGTAAGTTTTCTTGTACTTAAGTTGGCATTGTGCCTTTTGTATTTAATTCCGATGCTATTTCTGTGTTTCATCGTCAATACGAAGGTCAGAGGGATACAGTAAACCTGAAGTAAAGCATCGGAATCTATAACTAGTGTCACAGGAAAGGTTCAAAACATAGACAGTAAGAAGAGTCAGTTTTCTTGTACTTAAGTGTTCATTGTGCCTTTTTTATTTTATTCCGATGCTATTTCTGTGTTTCGTCGTCAATAAGATGGTCAGCGGGATACAGTAATCCGGAAGTGAAGCATCGGAATCTATAACTAGTGTCACAGGAATGGTTCAACCATAGACAGTAGGAAGAGTAAGTTTTCTAGTACTTAAGTCGGCATTGTGCTTTTTGTATTTAGTTCCGATGCAATTTCTGTGTTTCATCGTCAATACGAAGGTCAGAGGGATACAGTAAACCTGAAGTAAAGCATCGGAATCTAAATCTAGTGTCACAGGAAAGGTTCAAAAGATAGACAGTAAAAAGAGTCAGTTTTCTTGTACTTAAGTGCTCATTGTGCCTTTTGTATTTAATTCCGATGCAATTTCTGTGGTTCATCGTCAATAAGAAGGTCAGAGGTATACAGTAAACCTGAAGTGAAGCACCGGAATCTATAACTAGTGTCACAGGAATGGTTCAAAAATAGACAGTAAGAAGAGTCAGATTTCTTGTATTTAAGTCGGCATTGTGCCTTTTGTATTTAATTCCGACGCAATTTCAGTGTTTCATCGTCAATAAGAAGGTCAGAGGGATACAGTGAACCTGAAGTGAAGCATCGGAATCTATAACTAGTGTCACACTAATGGTTGAAACCGTAGACAGTAAGAAGAGTCAGTTTTCTTGTACTAAAGTCGGCATTATGCCTTTTGTATTTAATTCCGATGCAATTTCTGTGTTTCATCGTCAATAAGAAGGTCAGAGGAATACAGTTAACCTGAAGCGAAGCATCGGAATCTATAACTAGTGTCACAGGAATGGTTCAAATCATAGACAGTAAGAAGAGTCAGTTTTCCTGTACTTAGTTCGGCATTGTGCCTTTTGTATTTAATTCCGATGCAATTTCTGTGTTTCATCGTCAATAAGAAGGTCAGAGGAATACAGTAAACCTGAAGTGAAGCATCGGAATCAATAACTAGTGTCACAGGAATGGTTCAAATCATAGAAAGTAAGAAGAGTCAGTTTTCCTGTACTTAGTTCGGCATTGTGGCTTTTGTATGTAATTCCGATTTAATTTCTGTGTTTCATCGTCAATAGGAGGTCACAGGTATACAGTAAACCTGAAGTGAAGCATCTTAATCTATAACTAGTGTCACAGGAATGGTTCAAAACATAGACAGTAAGAAGAGTCAGTTTTCTTGTACTTAAGTCGGCATTGTGCCTTTTGTATTTAATCCGATGCAATTTCTGTGTTTCATCGTCAATAAGAAGGTCGGAAGGATACGGTAAACCTGAAGTGAAGCATCGGAATCTATAACTAGTGTCACAGGAATTGTTCAAAGCATAGACAGTAAGAAGAGTCAGGTTTCTTGTACATCTGTCGGCATTGTGCCTCTTATATTTAATTCCGATGCAATTTCTGTGTTTCATCGTCAATAAGAAGGTCAGAGGGATACAGTAAACCTGCAGTGAAGCATCGTAATCTATAACTAGAGTCACATGAATGGTTCAAATCACAGACAGTAAGAAGAGTCAGTTTTCTTTTACCTTTGTCAGCATTGTGCCTTTCCTACTTAATTCCGATGCAATTTCTGTGTTTCATCGTCAATAAGAATGTCAGAGGGATACAGTAAACCTGAAGTGAAGCAACGGAATCTATAACTAGAGTCACTGGAAAGGTTTAAAACATAGACAGTAAGAAAAGTCAGTTTTCTTGTACTTAAGTCAGCATTGTGCCTTTTGTATTGCCTTCTGATGCAATTTCTGTGTTTCATCGTCAATAAGAAGGTCAGAAGTATACAGTAAACCTGAGGTGAAGCATCGGAATCTATAACTAGTGTCATAGGTATGGTTCAAAGCATAGGCAGTAAGAAGAGTCAGTTTTCTTGTACTTAAGTCGGCATTGTGCCTTTTAGTATTTAATTCCGATGCAATTTCTGTGTTTCATCGTCAGTAAGAAGGTCAGAGGGATACAATAAACCTAAAGTGAAGGATCGAAATCTATAACTAGTGTCACAGGAATGGTTCTAAACTTAGACAGTAAGAAGAGTCAGTTTTCTTGTACTTAAGTCTGCATTGTGCCTCTTGTATTTAATTCCGATGCAATTTCTGTGTTTCATCGTCAATCAGAAGGTCAGAGGGATACAGTAAACCTGAAGTGTAGCATCGGAATCTACAACTAGTGTCTCAGGAATGGTTCAATACATAGAAAGTAAGAAGAGTCAGTTTTCTTGTACTTATGTCGGCATTGGGCCTCTTGTATTTAATCCCGATGCAATTTCTATGTTTCATCGTCAATAGGAAGGTCAGAGGGATACACTAAACCTGAAGTGATGCATCGGAATCTATAACTAGTGTCACATGAATGGTTCAAAACATAGATATTAAGAAGAGTCAGTTTTCTTGTACTTAAGTCGGCATTGTACGTTTTGTATTTAATTCAGATGCAATTTCTGTGTTTCATCGTCAATAAGAAGGTCAGAGGGATACAGTAAACCTGAAGTGAAGCATCGGAATCTATAACTACTGTCACATGAATGGTTCAAAACATAGACAGTAAGAAGAGTCAGTTTTCTTGTACTTACGTCGCCGTTGTGCCTTTTTTATTTTATTCCGATGCTATTTCTGTGTTTCATCATCAATAAGATGGTCAGCGGGATACAGTAATCCGGAAGTGAAGCATCGGAATCTATAACTAGTGTCACAGGAATGGTTCAAACATAGACGGTAAGAAGAGTAAGTTTTCTTGTACTTAAGTTGGCATTGTGCCTTTTGTATTTAATTCCGATGCAATTTCTGTGTTTCATCGTCAATACGAAGGTCAGAGGGATACAGTAAACCTGAAGTAAAGCATCGGAATCTAAATCTAGTGTCACAGGAAAGGTTCAAAACATAGACAGTAAAAAGAGTCAGTTTTCTTGCACTTAAGTGCTCATTGTGCCTTTTGTATTTAATTCCGATGCAATTTCTGTGGTTCATCGTCAATAAGAAGGTCAGAGGCATACAGTAAACCTGAAGTGAAGCACCGGAATCTATAACTAGTGTCACAGGAATGGTTCAAAAATAGACAGTAAGAAGAGTCAGATTTCTTGTACTTAAGTCGGCATTGTGCTTTTTGTATTTAATTCCGACGCAATTTCACTGTTTCATCGTCAATAAGAAGGTCAGAGGGATACAGTGAACCTGAAGTGAAGCATCGGAATCTATAACTAGTGTCACACTAATGGTTCAAACCATAGACAGTAAGAAGAGTCAGTTTTCTTGTACTAAAGTCGGCATTATGCCTTTTGTATTTAATTCCGATACAATTTCTGTGTTTCATCGTCAATAAGAAGGTCAGAGGAATACAGTTAACCTGAAGCGAAGCATCGGAATCTATAACTAGTGTCACAGGAATGGTTCAAATCATAGACAGTAAGAAGTGTCAGTTTTCCTGTACTTAGTTCGGCATTGTGCCTTTTGTATTTAATTCCGATGCAATTTCTGTGTTTCATCGTCAATAAGAAGGTCAGAGGAATACAGTAAACCTGAAGTGAAGCATCGGAATCTATAACTAGTGTCACAGGAATGGTTCAAATCATAGAAAGTAAGAAGAGTCAGTTTTCCTGTACTTAGTTCGGCATTGTGTTTTTTGTATGTAATTCCGATTTAATTTCTGTGTTTCATCGTCAATAAGAAGGTCAGAGGGATACTGTAAACCTGAAGTGAAGCATCGGAATTTATAATTAGTGTCACATGAATGGTTCAACACATAGACAGTAAAAAGAGTCAGTTTTCTTGTATTTAAATCAGCATTGTGCCTTTTGTATTTAATTTCGATGCAATTTCTGTGTTTCATCGTCAATAAGAAGGTCAGAGGGATACAGTATACCTGAAGTGAAGCATCGGAATCTATATCTAGTGTTACATGAATGGTTCAAACATAGACAGTAAGAAGAGTCAGTTTTCTTGTACTTCAGTCGGCATTGTGCCTTTTGTATTTAATTCCGATGCAAATTCTGTGTTTCATCGTCAATAGGAGGTCAAAGGTATACAGTAAACCTGAAGTGAAGCATCGAAATCTATAACTAGTGTCACAGGAATGGTTCAAAACATAGACAGTAAGAAGAGTCAGTTTTCTTGTACTTAAGTCGGCATTGTGCCTTTTGTATTTAATCCGATGCAATTTCTGTGTTTCATCGTCAATAAGAAGGTCGGAAGGATACGGTAAACCTGAAGTGAAGCATCGGAATCTATAACTAGTGTCACAGGAATTGTTCAAAGCATAGACAGTAAGAAGAGTCAGTTTTCTTGTACTTCTGTCGGCATTGTGCCTCTTATATTTAATTCCGATGCAATTTCTGTGTTTCATCGTCAATAAGAAGGTCAGAGGGATTTAGTAAATCTGCAGTGAAGCATCGTAATCTATAACTAGAGTCACATGAATGGTTCAAAACATAGACAGTAAGAAGAGTCAGTTTTCTTTTACCTTTGTCAGCATTGTGCCTTTCCTACTTAATTCAGATGCAATTTCTGTGTTTCATCGTCAATAAGAATGTCAGAGGGATACAGTAAACCTGAAGTGAAGCAACGGAATCTATAACTAGTGTCACTGGAATGGTTCAAAACATAGACAGTAGGAAGAGTCAGTTTTCTTGTACTTAAGTCAGCATTCTGCCTTATGTATTGCATTCTGATCGAATTTCTGTGTTTCATCGTCAATAAGATGGTCAGAAGTATACAGTAAACCTGAGGTGAAGCATCGGAATCTATAACTAGTGTCATAGGTATGGTTCAAAGCATAGGCAGTAAGAAGAGTCAGTTTTCTTGTACTTAAGTCGGCATTGTGCCTTTTAGTATTTAATTCCGATGCAATTTCTGTGTTTCATCGTCAGTAAGATGGTCAGAGGGATACAGTAAACCTAAAGTGAAGGATCGGAATCTATAACTAGTGTCACAGGAATGGTTCTAAACATAGACAGTAAGAAGAGTCAGTTTTCTTGTACTTAAGTCTGCATTGTGCCTCTTGTATTTAATTCCGATGCAATTTCTGTGTTTCATCGTCAATCAGAAGGTCAGAGGGATACAGTAAACCTGAAGTGTAGCATCGGAATCTACAACTAGTGTCTCAGGAATGGTTCAATACATAGAAAGTAAGAAGAGTCAGTTTTCTTGTACTTATGTCGGCATTGGGCCTCTTGTATTTAATCCCGATGCAATTTCTATGTTTCATCGTCAATAGGAAGGTCAGAGGGATACACTAAACCTGAAGTGAAGCATCGGAATCTATAACTAGTGTCAAATGAATGGTTCAAAACATAGATATTAAGAAGGGTCAGTTTTCTTGTACTTAAGTCGGCATTGTACGTTTTGTATTTAATTCCGATGCAATTTCTGTGTTTCATCGACAATAAGATGGTCAGAGGGATACAGTAAACCTGAAGTGAAGCATCGGAATCTAAAACCGGTCTCACAGGAAAGTTTCAAAACATAGACAGTAAGAAGAGCCAGTCTTCTTGTACTTGAGTCTGCATTGTGCCTTTTGTATTTAATTCCGATGCAATTTCTGTGTTTCATCGTCAATAAGAAGTTCAGAGGGATACAGTAAACCTGAAGTGAAGCATCGGAATCTATAACTAGTGTCACATGAATGGTTCAAAACATAGACATTAAGAAGAGTCAGTTTTCTTGTACTTAAGTCGGCATTGTAAGTTTTGTATTTAATTCCGATGCAATTTCTGTGTTTCATCGTCAATAAGAAGGTCAGAGGGATACACTAAACCTGAAGTGAAGCATCGGAATCTATAACTAGTGTCACATGATTGGTTCAAAACATAGACATTAAGAAGAGTCAGTTTTCTTGTACTTAAGTCGGCATTGTACGTTTTGTATTTAATTCCGATGCTATTTCTGTGTTTTATCGTCAATAAGAAGGTCAGAAGTATACAGTAAACCTGAGGTGAAGCATCGGGATCTATAACTAGTGTCATAGGTATGGTTCAAAGCATAGGCAGTAAGAAGAGTTAGTTTTCTTGTACTTAAGTCGGCATTGTGCCTTTTAGTATTTAATTCCGATGCAATTTCTGTGTTTCATCGTCAGTAAGAAGGTCAGAGGGATACAGTAAACCTAAAGTGAAGGATCGGAATCAATAACTAGTGTCACACGAATGGTTCTAAACATAGACAGTAAGAAGAGTCAGTTTTCTTGTACTTAAGTCTGCATTGTGCCTCTTGTATTTAATTCCGATGCAATTTCTGTGTTTCATCGTCAATCAGAAGGTCAGAGGGATACAGTAAACCTGAAGTGTAGCATCGGAATCTACAACTAGTGTCTCAGGAATGGTTCAATACATAGAAAGTAAGAAGAGTCAGTTTTCTTGTACTTATGTCGGCATTGTGCCTCTTGTATTTAATCCCGATGCAATTTCTGTGTTCCATCGTCAATAAGAAGGTCAGAGGGATACAGTAAACCAGAAGCATCGGAATCTATAACTAGTATCACATGAATGGTTCAAAACATAGACAGTAAGAAGAGTCAGTTTTCTTGTACTTAAGTCGGCATTGTGCCTTTTGTATTTAGTTCCGATACAATTTCTGTGTTTCATCGTCAATAAGAATGTCAGAGGTATACAGTAAACCTGAAGTGAAGCATCGGAATCTATAACTAGTGTCACAGGAATGGTTCAAAACATAGACAGTAAGAAGAGTCAGTTTTCTTGTACTTAAGTCGGCATTGTACCTTTTGTATTTAATTCCGATGACATTTCTGTATTTCATCGTCAATAAGAAGGTCAGAGGGATACAGTAAACCTGAAGTGAAGCATCGGAATTTAAAACCGGTCTCACAGGAAAGTTTCAAAACATAGACAGTAAGAAGAGCCAGTCCTCTTGTACTTGAGTCGGCATTGTGCCTTTTGTATTTAATTCCGATGCAATTTCTGTGTTTCATCGTCAATAAGAAGGTCAGAGGGATACAGTAAGCCTGAAGTGAAGCATCGGAATTTATAACTAGTGTCACATGAATGGTTCAAAACATAGACAGTAAGAAGAGTATGTTTTATTGTACTTAAGTCGGCCTTGTGCCTTTTGTACTCAATTCCGATGCAATATCTGTGTTTCCTCACCAATAAGAAGGTCAGAGGGATACAGTAAACCAGAAGTGAAGCATCGGAATCTATAACTAGTGTTACAGAAGTGGTTCATAACATAGACAGTCAGAAGAAACAGTTTTAATGTACTTAATCGGCATTGTGCAATTTCTATTTAATTCCGATGCGATTTCTGTGTTTCATCGTCAATAAGAAGGTCAGAGGGATACAGTAAACCTGAAGTGAAGCATCGGAATCTATAACTAGTGTCACAGGAATGGTTCAAAAGACAGACAATAAGAAGAGCCAGTCTTCTTGTACTTGAGTTGGCATTGTGCATTTTGTATTTAATTCCGGTGCAATTTCTGTGTTTCGTCATCAATAAGAAGGTCAGTGGGATACAGTAAACATGAAGTGAAGCATCGGAATCTGTAACTAGTGTCACAGAAATGGTTCAAAACATAGACAGTAAGAAAGGTCAGTTCTCATGTACTTAAGTCGGCATTGTGCTTTTGTATTAAATCCGATGCAATTTCTGAGTTTCATCGTCAATAAGAAGTTCAGAGGGATACAGTAAACCTGAAGTGAAGCATCGGAATCTATAACTAGTGTCACATGAATGGTTCAAAACATAGACATTAAGAAGAGTCAGTTTTCTTGTACTTAAGTCGGCATTGTACGTTTTGTATTTAATTCCGATGCAATTTCTGTGTTTCATCGTCAATAAGAAGGTCAGATGGATACAGTAAACCTGAAGTGAAGCATCGGAATCTATAACTAGTGTCACATGAATGGTTCAAAACATAGACATTAAGAAGAGTCAGTTTTCTTGTACTTAAGTCGGCATTGTACGTTTTGTATTTAATTCCGATGCAATTTCTGTGTTTCATCGTCAATAAGAAGGTCAGAAGGATACAGTAAACCTGAGGTGAAGCATCGGAATCTGTAACTAGTGTCACAGGAATGGTTCAAAACATAGACAGTGGGAAGAGTCAGTTCTCTTGTACTTAAGTCGGCATTGTGCTTTTGCATTTAATTCCGATGCAATTTCTGTGTTTCAAGGTCAGAGTGACACAGTAAACCTGAAGTGTAGCATCGGAATCTATAACTAGTGTCAAGGGAATGCTTCAAAACATAGACAATAAGAAGAGTCAGTTTTCTTGTACTTAAGTCGGCATTGTGCCTTTTGTATATAATTCCGATGCAATTTCTGTGTTTCATCGTCAATAACAAGGTCCGAGGGATGCAGTAAACGTGAAGTGAGGCATCGGAATCTATAACTAGTGTCACAGAAATGGTTCAAACATAGATAGTAAGAAGAGCCAGTCTTCTTGTACTTGAGTCGGCATTGTGCCTATGTATTTAATTCCGATGCAATTACTGTGATTCATCTTCAATAAGACGGTCAGAGGGATACAGTAAACCCGAAGTGAAGCATCGGAATCTATAACTAGTGCCACAGGAATGGTTCAAAACATAGACAGTAGGAAGAGTCAGTTTTCTTGTACTTAATTCCGCATTGTGCCTTTTGTATCTAATTCCGATGCAATCTCTGTCTTTCATCGTCAATAAGAAGGTCAGAGCGATACGGTAAACCTGAAGTGAAGCATCGGAATCGATACCTAGTGTCACAGGAATGGTTCAAAACATAGACAGTAAGAAGAGTCAGATTTCTTGTACCTAAGTCGGCATTGTGCATTTTGTATTTAATTCCGATACGATTTCTGTGTTTCATCGTCAATAAGAAGGTCAGAGATATACAGTAAACCTGAAGTGAAGCATCGGAATCTATAACTAGTGTCAAAGGAATGGTTCAAAACATAGACAGTAAGAAGAGTCAGTTTTCTTGTACTTAAGTCGGCATTGTGCCTCTTGTATTTAATTGCGATGCAATTTCTGTGTTTCATCGTCAATAAGAAGGTCAGAGGGATACAGTAAACCTGAAGTATCGGAATCTATAACTAGTGTCACATGAATGGTTCAAAACATAGACAGTAAGAAGAGTCAGTTTTCTTGTACTTAAGTCGGCATAGTACCTTTTGTTTTTAATTCCGATGCAATTTCTGTGTTTCATCGTCAATAAGAAGGTCAAAGGGATACAGTAAACCTGAGGTGAAGCATCGGAATCCATAACTAGTGTCACAGGAATGGTTCAGACATAGACAGTAAGAAGAGTCAGTTTTCTTGTACTTAAGTCGGCATTGTGCCTTTTGTATTTAATTCCGATGCAATATCTGTGTTTCATCTCCAATAAGAAGGTCAGAGGGATCCAGTAAACCAGAAGTGTAGCATCGGAATCTATTACTAGTGTCACAGGAATGGTTCAAAACATAGACAGTAGGAAGAGTCAGTTCTCTTGTATTTAAGTCGCCATTGTGCTTTTGTATTTAATTCCGATGCAATTTCTGTGTTTCGTCATCAATAAGAAGGTCAGTGGGATACTGTAAACCTGAAGTGCAGCATCGGAATCTGTAACTAGTGTCACAGAAATGGTTCAAAACATAGACAGTAAGAAGAGTCAGTTCTCATGTACCTAAGTCGGCATTGTGCTTTTGTATTTAATTCCGATGCAATTTCTGTGTTTCATCGTCAGTAAGAAGGTCAGAGGGATCCAGTAAACCAGAAGTGTAGCATCGGAATCTATTACTAGTGTCACAGGAATGGTTCAAAACATAGACAGTAGGAAGAGTCAGTTCTCTTGTATTTAAGTCGCCATTGTGCTTTTGTATTTAATTCCGATGCAATTTCTGTGTTTCTTCGTGAATAAGAAGATCAGAGTGACACAGTAAACCTGAACTGAAGCATCGGAATCTATAACTAGTGTCAACGGAATGCTTCAAAGCAGAGACAGTAAGAAGAGTCAGTTTTCTTGTACTTAAGTCGGCATTGTGCCTTTTCTATTTAATTCCGATGCAAATTCTGTGTTTCATCGTCAATAGGAGGTCAAAGGTATACAGTAAACCTGAAGTGAAGCATCGGAATCTATAACTAGTGTCACAGGAATGGTTCAAAACATAGACAGTAAGAAGAGTCAGTTTTCTTGTACTTAAGTCGGCATTGTGCCTTTTGTATTTAATCCGATGCAATTTCTGTGTTTCATCGTCAATAAGAAGGTCGGAAGGATACGGTAAACCTGAAGTGAAGCATCGGAATCTATAACTAGTGTCACAGGAATTGTGCAAAGCATAGACAGTAAGAAGAGTCAGTTATCTTGTACTTCTGTCGGCATTGTGCCTCTTATATTTAATTGCGATGCAATTTCTGTGTTTCATCGTCAATAAGAAGGTCAGAGGGATACAGTAAACCTGCAGTGAAGCATCGTAATCTATAACTAGAGTCACATGAATGGTTCAAAACATAGACAGTAAGAAGAGTCAGTTTTCTTTTACCTATGTCAGCATTGTGCCTTTCCTATTTAATTCCGATGCAATTTCTGTGTTTCATCGTCAATAAGAATGTCAGAGGGATACAGTAAACCTGAAGTGAAGCATCGGAATCTATAACTAGTGTCACTGGAATGGTTCAAAACATAGACAGTAAGAAGTGTCAGTTATCTTGTACTTAAGTTGGCATTGTCCTTTTGTATTTAATTCCGAAGCAATTTCTGTGTTTCATCGTCAATAAGAAGGTCAGAGGGATACTGTAAACCTGAAGTGAAGCATCGGAATCTATATATAGTGTCACATGAATGGTTCAAAGCATAGACAGTAAGAAGAGTCAGTTTTCTTGTACTTGAGTCGGCATTGTGCCTTTTTTATTTTATTCCGATGCTATTTCTGTGTTTCATCGTCAATAAGATGGTCAGAGGGATACAGTAAACAAGAACTGAAGCATCGGAATCCATATCTAGTGTCACAGGAATGGTTCAAACAGAGACAGTAAGAAGAGTCAGTTTTCTTGTACTTAAGTCGGCATTGTGCATTTTGTATTTAATTCCGATGCAATTTCTGTGTTTCATCGTCAATACGAAGGTCAGAGGGATACAGTAAACCTGAAGTAAAGCATCGGAATCTATAACTAGAGTCACAGGAATGGTTCAAAACATAGACAGTAAGAGGAGTAAGTTTTCTTGTACTTAAGTTGGCATTGTGCCTTTTGTACTTAATTCCGATGCATTTTCTGTGTTTCATCGTCAATAAGAAGGTCAGAGTGATACAGTAAACCTGAAGAGAAGCATCAAAATCTATAACTAGTGTCACAAGAATAGTTCAAAACATAGACAGTAAGAAGAGACAGTTTTCTTGTACTTAAGTCAGCATTGTGCCTTTTGTATTGCATTCTGATGCTATTTCTGTGTTTCATCGTCATTAAGAAGGTCAGAAGTATACAGTAAACCTGAGGTGAAGCATCGGAATCTATAACTAATGTCACAGGTATGGTTCAAAGCATAGGCAGTAAGAAGAGTCACTTTTCTTGTACTTAAGTCGGCATTATGCCATTTAGTATTTAATTCCGATGCAATTTCTGTGTTTCATCGTCAGTAAGAAGGTCAGAGGGATACAGTAAACCTAAGGTGAAGCATCGGAATCTATAACTACTGTCACAGGAATGGTTCTAAACATAGACAGTAAGAAGAGTCAGTTTTCTTGTACTTAAGTCTGCATTGTGCCTCTTGTATTTAATTCCGATGCTATTTCTGTGTTTCATCGTCAATCAGAAGGTCAGAGGGATACAGTAAACCTGAAGTGTAGCATCGGAATCTACAACTAGTGTCACATGAATGGTTCAAAACATAGACATTAAGAAGAGTCAGTTTTCTTGTACTTAAGTCGGCATTGTACGTTTTGTATTTAATTCCGATGCAATTTCTGTGTTTCATCGTCAATAAGAAGGCCAGAGGGATACAGTAAACCTAAAGTGAAGCATCGGAATCTAAAACCGGTCTCACAGGAAAGTTTCAAAACATAGACAATAAGAAGAGCCAGTCTTCTTGTACTTGAGTCCGCATTGTGTCTTTTGTATTTAATTCCGATGCAATTTCTGTGTTTCATCGTCAATAAGAAGTTCAGAGGGATACAGTAAACCTGAAGTGAAGCATCGGAATCTATAACTAGCGTCACATGAATGGTTCAAAACATAGATAGTAATAAGAATCAGTTTTCATTTACTTAATCCTCATTGTGCCTTTTCTATTTAATTCCGATGCAAATTTTGGGTTTCATCGTCAATAAGAAGTTCAGAGGGATACAGTAAACCTGAAGTGAAGCATCGGAATCTATTACTAGTGTCACAGGAATGGTTCAAAACACAGACAGTAAGAAGAACCAGTTTTCCAGTACTTGAGATGGCGTTATGCATTTTGTATTTCATTCCGATGCAATTTCTGTGTTTCATCATCAATAAGAAGGTCAGTGGGATACAGTAAACCTGAAGTGAAACATCGGAATCTATAACTAGTGTCACAGGAGTGGTTCAAAACACAGACAGTAAAAAGTGTCAGTTCTCTTGTACTTAAGTCGGCATTGTGCTTTTCTATTTAATTCCGATGCAACTTCTGTATTTCATCGTCAATAAGAAGGTCAGAGTGATACAGTAAACCTGAAGTGTAGCATCGGAATCTGCAACTAGTGTCACAGGAATGGTTCAAAACATAGAAAGTAAGAAGAGTCAGTTTTCTTGTACGTAAGTCGGCATTGTGCCTCTTGTATTTAATTCCGATGCAATTTCTATGTTTCATCGTCAATAAGAAGGGCAGAGGGATACAGTAAACCTGACGTGAAACATCGGAATCTATAACTAGTGTCACATGAATGGTTGAAAACATAGACAGTAAGAGGAGTCAGTTTTCTTGTACTTCTGTCGGCATTGTACCTTTTGTATTTAATTCCTATGCAGTTTCTGTGTTTCATCGTCAATAAGAAGGTCAGAGGGATACAGTAAACCTGGAGTGAAGCATCGGAATCTATAACTAGTGTCAAAGGAATGGTTCAAAACATAGACAGTAAGAAGAGTCAGTTTTCTTGTACTTAAGTCGGCATTGTGCCTCTTGTATTAAATTCCGATGCAATTTCTGTGTTTCATCGTCAATAAGAAGGTCAGAGGGATACAGTAAACCTGAAGCATCGGAATCTATAACTAGTATCACATGAATGGTTCAAAACATAGACAGTAAGAAGAGTCAGTTTTCTTGTACTTAAGTCGGCATAGTACCTTTGTTTTTAATTCCGATGCAATTTCTGTGTTTCATCGTCAATAAGAAGGTCAAAGGGATACAGTAAACCTGAGGTGAAGCATCGGAATCCATAACTAGTGTCACAGGAATGGTTCAGACATAGACAGTAAGAAGAGTCAGTTTTCTTGTACTTAAGTCGGCATTGTGCCTTTTGTATTTAATTCCGATGCAATATCTGTGTTTCATCTCCAATAAGAAGGTCAGAGGGATACAGTAAACCAGAAGTGAAGCATCGGAATCTATAACTAGTGTCACAGGAATGGTTCAAAACACAGACAATAAGAAGAGCCAGTCTTCTTGTACTTGAGTTGGCATTGTGCATTTTGTATTTAATTCCGATGCAATTTCTGTGTTTCGTCATCAATAAGAAGGTCAGTGGGATACTGTAAACCTGAAGTGCAGCATCGAAATCTGTAACTAGTGTCACAGAAATGGTTCAAAACATAGACAGTAAGAAGAGTCAGTTCTCATGTACCTAAGTCGGCATTGTGCTTTTGTATTTAATTCCGATGCAATTTCTGTGTTTCATCGTCAGTAAGAAGGTCAGAGGGATCCAGTAAACCAGAAGTGTAGCATCGGAATTTATAACTAGTGTCACATGAATGGTTCAAAACATAGACAGTAAGAAGAGTCAGTTTTCTTGTACTTAAGTCGGCATTGTGCCTTTTGTATTTTATTCCGATGCAATATCTGTGTTTCATCGTCAATAAGAAGGTCAGAGGGATACAGTAAACCGGAAGTGAAACATCGAAATCCATAACTAGTGTCACAGGAATGGTTCAGACATAGACAGTAAGAAGAGTCAGTTTTCTTGTATTTAAGTCGGCATTGTGCCTTTTGTATTTAGTTCCGATACAATTTCTGTGTTTCATCGTCAATAAGAATGTCAGAGGTATACAGTAAACCTGAAGTGAAGCATCGGAATCTATAACTAGTGTCACAGGAATGGTTCAAAATATAGACAGTAAGAAGAGTCAGTTTTCTTGTACATAAGTCGGCATTGTACCTTTTGTATTTAATTCCGATGCAATTTCTGTATTTCATCGTCAATAAGAAGGTCAGAGGGATACAGTAAACCTGAAGTGAAGCATCGGAATTTAAAACCGGTCTCACAGGAAAGTTTCAAAACATAGACAGTAAGAAGAGCCAGTCCTCTTGTACTTGAGTCGGCATTGTGCCTTTTGTATTTAATTCCGATGCAATTTCTGTGTTTCATCGTCAATAAGAAGGTCAGAGGGATACAGTAAACCTGAAGTGAAGCATCGGAATTTATAACTAGTGTCACATGAATGGTTCAAAACATAGACAATAAGAAGAGTCAGTTTTCTTGAACTGAAGTCGGCATTGTACCTTTTGTATTCAATTCCGATGCAATATCTGTGTTTCATCACCAATAAGAAGGTCAGAGGGATACAGTAACCCGGAAGTGAAGCATCGGAATCTATAACTAGTGTTACAGAAGTGGTTCAAAAATAGACAGTCAGAAGAATCAGTTTTAATGTACTTAATCGGCATTGTGCCTTTTCTATTTAATTCCGATGCGATTTCTGTGTTTCATCGTCAACAAGAAGGTCAGAGGGATACAGTAAACCTGAAGTGAAGCATCGGAATCTATAACTAGTGTCACAGGAATGGTCAAATGACAGACAATAAGAAGAGCCAGTCTTCTTGTACTTGAGTTGGCATTGTGCATTTTGTATTTAATTCCGGTGCAATTATTGTGTTTCGTCATCAATAAGGTGGTCAGTGGGATACAATAAACATGAAGTGAAGCATCGGAATCTGTACCTAGTGTCACAGAAATGGTTCAAAACATAGACAGTAAGAAAGGTCAGTTCTCATGTACTTAAGTCGGCATTGTGCTTTTGTATTTAATTCCGATGCAATTTCTGTGTTTCATCGTCAATAAGAAGGTCAGAGGAATCCAGTAAACCAGAAGTGTATCATCGGAATCTATTACTAGTGTCACAGGAATGGTTCAAAACATAGACAGTATGAAGAGTCAGTTCTCTTGTATTTAAGTCGGCATTGTGCTTTTGTATTTAATTCCGATGCAATTTCTGTGTTTCAAGGTCAGAGTGACACAGTAAACCTGAAGTGTAGCATCGGAATCTATAACTAGTGTCACGGGAATGCTTCAAAACATAGACAATAAGAAGAGTCAGTTTTCTTGTACTTAAGTCGGCATTGTGCCTTTTGTATTTAATTCCGATGCAATTTCTGTGTTTCATCGTCAATAACAAGGTCCGAGGGATGCAGTAAACCTGAAGTGAGGCATCGGAATCTATAACTAGTGTCACAGAAATGGTTCAAACATAGATAGTAAGAAGAGCCAGTCTTCTTGTACTTGATGCAATTTCTGTGTTTCATCGTTAATAAAACGGTCAGAGGGATACAGTAAACCCGAAGTGAAGCATCGGAAACTATAACTAGTGTCACAGGAATGGTTCAAAACATAGACAGTAGGAAGAGTCAGTTTTCTTGTACTTAATTCGGCATTGTGCCTTTCGTATATAATTCCGATGCAATCTCTGTGTTTCATCGTCAATAAGAAGGTCAGAGCGATACAGTAAACCTGAAGTGAAGCATCGGAATCGATAACTAGTGTCACAGGAATGGTTCAAAACATAGACAGTAAGAAGAGTCAGATTTCTTGTACCTAAGTCGGCATTGTGCCATTTGTATTTAATTCCGATACGATTTCTGTGTTTCATCGTCAATAAGAAGGTCAGAGGGATACAGTAAACCTGAAGTGAAGCATCGGAATCTATAACTAGTGTCACAGGAATGGTTCAAAACATAGACAGTAAGAAGAGTCAGTTTTCTTGTACTTAAGTCGGCATTGTGCCTCTTGTATTTAATTCCGATGCAATTTCTGTGTTTCATCGTCAATAAGAAGGTCAGAGGGATACAGTAAACCTGAAGCATCGGAATCTATAACTAGTGTCACATGAATGGTTCAAAACATAGACAGTAAGAAGAGTCAGTTTTCTTGTACTTAAGTCGGCATAGTACCTTTTGTTTTTAATTCCGATGCAATTTCTGTGTTTCATCGTCAATAAGAAGGTCAAAGGGATACAGTAAACCTGTGGTGAAGCATCGGAATCCATAACTAGTGTCACAGGAATGGTTCAGACATAGACAGTAAGATGAGTCAGTTTTCTGGTACTTAAGACGGCATTGTGCCTTTTGTATTTAATGCCGATGCAATATCTGTGTTTCATCTCCAATAAGAAGGTCAGAGGGATACAGTAAACCAGAAGTGAAGCATCGGAATCTATAACTAGTGTTACAGAAGTGGTTCAAAACATAGACAGTCAGAAGAATCTGTTTTAATGTACTTAAACGGCATTGTGCCATTTCTATTTAATTCCGATGCGATTTCTGTGTTTCATCGTGAATAGGAAGGTCAGAGGGGTACAGTAAACATGAAGTGAAGCATCAGAATCTATAACTAGTGTCACAGGAATGGTTCAAAACACAGACAATAAGAAGAGCCAGTCTTCTTGTACTTGAGTCGGCATTGTGCCTATGTATTTAATTCCGATTCAATTTCTGTGTGTCATCGTCAATTAGAAGATCAGAGGGATACAGTAAATCTGAAGTGAAGCATCGGAATCAATAACTAGTGTCACAGGAATTTTTCAAAACATAGACACTAAGAAGAGTCAGTTTTCTTGTACTTAAGTCGGCATTGTGCCTCTTGTATTTAATTCCGATGCAATTTCTGTGTTTCATCGTCAATTAGGTCAGAGGGATACAGTAAACCGGAAGTGAAGCATCGGAATCTGTAACTAGTGTCACAGGATTGGTTCAAAACATTGACAGTAAGAAGAAACAGTTTTCTTGTACTTAAGTTGGCATTGTGCCTTTTGTATTTAATTCCGATGCAGTTTCTGTGATTAATCGTCAGTAAGAAGGTCCAAGGGATACAGTAAACATATAGTGAACCAGCGTAATCTAAAACTGGTATAACAGGAAATGTTCAAAAGATAGTCAGTAAGAAGAGTCAGTCTTCTTGTACTTAAATCGGCGTTGTGCCTTTTGTATTTAATTCCGATGCAATTTCTGTGTTTCATCGTCAATAAGAAGGTCCAAGGGATACAGTAAACATTTAGTGAAGCATCAGAATCTCTAAACTTGTCCCACAGGAAATGTTCAAAACTTAGTCAGTAAGGAGAGTCAGTCTTCTTGTACTTAAGTCGGATTTGTGCCTTTTGTATTTAATTCCTATGCAATTTCTGTGTTTCATCGTCAATAAGAAGGTGCAAGGGATACAGTAAACCTGAAGTGAAGCATCGGACCCTAAAACTGGTCTCACAGGAAAGGTTCACAACATAGACTGTAAGAAGAGTTAGTTTTCTTGTACTTAAGTCAGCATTGTGCCTTTTCTATTTAATTCTGATTCAATTTCTGTGTTTCATCGTCAATAAGAACGTCAGAGGGATACAGTAAACCTAAATTGAAGCATCGGAATCTATAACTAGTGTCACAGGAATAGCTCAAAACACAGTCAGTAAGAAGGGTCAGTCTTCTTGTACTTCAGTCGGTATTGTGCCTTTTGTTTTTAATTCCCATGCAATTTATGTGTTTCATCGTCAATACGAAGGTCAGAGGGATACAGTAAACCTGAAGTGAAGCATCGGAATCTATAACTAGTGTCACAGGAATGGTTCAAAACATAGACAGTAAAAAGATTCAGTTCTCTTGTACTTAATTCGGCATTGTGCCTTTTGTATTTAATTCCGAAGCAATTTCTGTGTTTCTTTGTCAATAAGAAGGTCAGAGCGATACAGTATACCTGAAGTGAAGCATCAGAATCTATAACTAGTGTCACAGGAATGGCTCAAAACAAAGATTGTAACAAGAGTTAGTTTTCTTGTACTTTAGTCGGCAATTTTACTCTTGTATTTAATTCCGCTGCAATTTCTGTGTTTCATCGTCAATAAGAAGGTCAGAGGGATACAGTAAACCTGAAGTGAAGCATCGGAATGTGTAACTAGTGTGTCAGGAATGGTTCAAAACATAGACAGCAAGAAGAGACAGTATTCTTGTTCTTAAGCCTGCATTTTGCCTTTTGTATTTGATTCCGATGCAATTTCTGTGTTTCGTCGTCAATAAGAAGATTAAAGGGATACAGTAAACCTGAAGTGAAGCATCGGAATCTAAAACCGGTCTCACAGGAAAGTTCCAGAACATAGACAGTAAGAAGAGCCAGTCTTCTCGTACTTGAGTCGGCATTGTGCCTTTTGTATTTAATTCCGATTTAATTTCTGTGTTTCATTGTCAATAAGATGGTCAGAGAGATATAGTATACCTGAAGTGAAGCATCGGAATCTATAACTGGTGTCACGGGAAAGGTTCAAAACATACGCAGTAAGAAGAGTCAGTTTTCTTGTACTTAAGTCGGCATTGTGCCTCTTGTATTTAATTCCGATGCAATTTCTGTGTTTCATCGTCAATAAGAAGGTCAGAGGGATACAGTAAACCTGAAGTGAAGCATCGGAATCTATAACTAGTGTCAAATGAATGGTTCAAAACATAGACAGTAAGAACAGTCAGTTTTCTTGTACTTAAGTCGGCATTGTGCCTCTTGTATTTAATTCCGTTACAATTTCTGTGTTTCATCGTCAATAAGGAGGTCAGAGGGATACAGTAAACCCCTAAGTGAAGCATCGGAATCTATAACTAGTGTCACAGGAATGGTTCAACACATAGATAATAAGAAGAATCAGTTATCATGTACTTAAGTCGGCATTGTGCCTTTTCTATTTAATTCCGATGCAATTTCTGTGCTTCATCGTCAATAAGAATGTCAGAGGGATACAGTAAACCTGAAGTGAAGCATCGGAATCTATAAATAGTGTCACAGGAATGGTTCAAATCATAGACAGTAAGAAGAGTTAGTTTTCTTGTACGTAAGTCGGCTTTGTACCTTTTGTATTTAATTCCGATGCAATTTCTGTGTTGCATCGTCAATAAGAAGGTCAGAGGGATGCAGTAATCCTGAAGTGAAGCATCTGGATCTAAAACCGGTCTCATCGGATAGTTTCAAAACATAGACAGTAAGAAGAGCCAGTCTTCTTGTACTTGAGTCGGAATTGTGCCTTTTGTATTTAATTCCGATGCAATTTTAGTGTTCCATCGCCAATAAGAAGGCCAAGGGATACAGTAATTATATAGTGAAGCGTCGGAATCTAAAACTGGTCTCACAGGAAGTGTTGAAATCATAGTCTGTGGGAGAGTCAGTCATCTTGTCTTTAAGTCGGCGTTGTGCCTTTTGTATTTAATTCCGATGCAACTTCTATGTTTCATCGTCAATAAGAAGGTCCAAGGGATTCAGTAAACATATAGTGAAGCAGCAGAATCTAAAACTGTTCTCACACAAAACGTTTAAAACATAGTCAGTAAGAAGAGTCAGTCTTCTTGTACTTAAGGCGGCATTCTGCCTTTTGTATTTAATTCCGAGGCAATTTCTGTGTTTCATAGTCAATAAGAAGGTCAGAGGGATACAGTAAACCTGAAGTTAAGCATCGGAATCTGTAAATAGTGTCACATCCATGGTTCGATACATAGTTAATAAGATGAATCAGTTTTCATGTACTTAAGTCGGCATTGTGCCTTTTCTATTTAATTCCGATGCAATTCCTGTGATTCATCGTCAATAAGAAGGTCAGAGGGAAACAGTAAACCTGAAGTGAAGCATCGGAATCTAAAACCGGTCTTACAGGAAAGTTTCAAACATACACAGTAAGAAGAGCAAGTCTTCTTGTACTTGAGTCGGCATTGTGCCTTTTGTATTTAATTCCGATGCAATTTCTGTGTTTCATCGTCAATAAGAAGGTCAGAGGGATACAGTAAACCTGAAGTGAAGCATCGGAATCTATAACTAGTGTCACATGTTTGGTTCATAACATAGACAGTAAGAACAGTCAGTTTTCTTTTACTTAAGTCGGCATTCTGCCTTTTGTATTTAATTCCGATGCAATTTCTGTGTTTCATCGTCAATAAGAATGTCAGAGGGATACAGTAAACCGGAAGTGAAGCATCGGAATCTGTAACTAGTGTCACAGCAATGGTTCAAAACATTGACGGTAAGGAGAGTCAGTTTTCTTGTACTTAAGTCGGCATTGTGCCTTTTGTATTTAATTCCGATACAATTTCTGTGTTTCATCGTCAATAAGAAGGTCAGAGGGATACAGTAAACCTGAAGTTAAGCATCGGAATCTATAAGTAGTGTCAGAGGCATGGTTCGATACATAGAGAATAAGATGAATCAATTTTCATGTACTTAAGTCGGCATTGTGCCTTTTCTATTTAATTCCGATGCAATTCCTGTGTTTCATCGTCAATAAGAAGGTCAGAGGGATAAAGTAAACCTGAAGTGAAGCATCGAAATGTGTAACTAGTGTCACAGGAATGGTTCAAAACATAGACAGTAAGAAGAGTCTGTTTTCTTGTACTTAAGTCGGCATTGTGCCTTTTCTATTTAATTCCGATGCAATTTCTGTGTTACATCGTCAATGAGAAGGTCAGAGCGATAGAGTAAACCTGAAGTGAAGCATCGGAATCTACAACTAGTGTCACAGCAATGGTTCAAAACATAGACAGTAAGAAGAGTCAGTTTTCTTCTACTTAAGTCGGCATTGTGCCTTCTGTATTTCATTCCGATGCAATTTCTGTGTTTCATCGTCAATAAGAAGGTCAGAGGGATACAGTGAACCTGAAGTGAAGCAACGGAATCTATAACTAGTGTCATAGGAATGGTTCAAAACATAGAAAGTATGAAGAGTCAGTTTTCTTGTACTTCAGTCGGCATTGTGCCTCTTGTATTTAATTCCTTTGCAATTTCTGTGTTTCATCGTCAATAAGAAGGTCAGAGGGATACAGTAAACCTGAAGGGAAGCATTAGGATATATAACTAGTGTCACGGGAATGGGTCAAATCATAGACAGTAAGAAGAGCCAGTCTTCTTGTACTTGAGTCGGCATTGTGCCTTTTGTATTTAATTCCGATGCAATTTCTGTGTATCATCGTTATAAGAAGGTCAGAGCGATACAGTAAGCCTGAAGTGAAGCATCGGAATCGATAACTAGTGTCACAGGAATGGTTCAAAACATAGGCAGTAAGAAGAGTCAGGTTTCTTTTACTTAAGTCGGCATTGTGCCTTATGTATTTAATTCCGATGCAATTTCTGTGTTTCGTCGTCAATAAGAAGATCCAAGGGATACAGTAAACCGGAAGTGAAGCATCGGAATCTAATACCGGCCTCACAGGAAAGTTTCAAAACATAGACAGTAAGAGGAGCCAGTCTTCTTGTACTTGAGTCGGCATTGTGCCTTTTGTATTTAATTCCTATGCAATTTCTGTGTTTCATCGTCAACAAGAAGGTCAGAGAGATACAGTATACCTGAAGTGAAGCATCGGAATCTGTAAGTAGTGTCACAGGAATGGTTCAAAACATACACAGTAAGAAGAGTCAGTTTTCTTGTACTTAAGTCCGCATTGTGCCTATTCTATTTAATTCCGATGCAATTTCTGTGATTCATCGTCAATAAGAAGGTCCAAGGGAGACAGTAAACATATAGTGAGGCATCGGAATCTAAAACTGGTCTCACAGGAAACGTTGATATCATAGTCATTAGGAAGAGTCAGTCTACTTGTACTTAAGTCAGCATTGTGCCTTTTGTATTTAATTCTGATGCAATTTCTGTGTTTCTTCGTCAATAAGAAGGTCCAAGGGATACAGTAAACATATAGGGAAGCATCGGAATCTGAAACTGGTCTCACAGGAAATGTTCAAAACATAGTCAGTAAGAAGAGTCAGTCTTCTTGTACTTAAGTCGGCATTGTGCCTTTTGTATTTAATTCCGATGAAATTTCTGTGTTTAATCGTCAATAAGAAGGTCCAAGGGATACAGTAAACATATAGTGAAGCATCGGAATCTAAAACTGGTCTCACAGGAAATGTTCAAAAGATAGTCAGTAAGAAGAGTCAGTCTTCTTGTACTTAAGTCGGCATTGTGCCTTTTGTATTTAACTCCGATGCAATTTCTGTGATTCATCGTCAAGAAGAAGGTCCAGGGGATGCAGTAAACATATAGTGAAGCAGCAGAATCTAAAACTGTTCTTACAGGAAATGTTCAAAGCATAGTCAGTAAGAAGAGTCAGTCTTCTTGTACTTAAGTCGGCATTCTGCCTTTTGTATTTAATTCCGATGCAATTTCTGTGTTTCATCGTCAATAAGAAGGTCCAAGGGATACAGTAAACCTCAAGTGAAGCATCGGATTCTAAAACTGGTCTCACAGGAAGGGTTCAATCATAGACAGTAAGAAGAGTTAGTTTTCTTGTACTTAAGTCAGCATTGTGCCTTTTCTATTTGATTCTGATTCAATTTCTGTGTTTCATCGTCAATAAGAAGGTCACAGGGATACAGTAAAGCTGAAGTGAAGCATCGTAATCTATAACTAGTGTCACAGGAATGGATCAAAACATAGACAGTAAGAAGAGCCAGTCTTCTTGTGCTTGAGTCGGCATTGTGCCTTTTCTATTTAATTCCGATGCAATTTCTGTGTTTCATCGTCAACAAGAAGGTCAGAGGGATATAGTAAACCTGAAGTGAAGCATCGGAATCTAAAACCGGTCTCACAGGAAAGTTTCAAATCATAGACAGTAAGAAGAGCCAGTCTTCTTGTACTTGAGTCGGCATTGTCCCTTTTGTATTTAATTCGGATGCAATATCTGTGTTTCATCGTCAATACGAAGGTCAGAGGGATACAGTAAACATATAGTGAGGCATCGGAATCTATAACTAGTGTCACAGGAATGGTTCAAAACATAGATAGTAAGAAGAATCTGATTTCATGTACTTAAGTCGGCAATGTGCCTTTTCTATTTAATTCCGTTGCAATTTCGGGGTTTCATCGTCAATATGAAGGTCAGAGGGATACAGTAAACCCGAAGTGAAGCATCGGAATCTATAACTAGTGTTACAAGAGTGGTTCAAATCATAGACACTAAGAAGACCCTGTCTTCTTGTACTTGAGTCGGCATTGTGGATTTTGTATTTAATTCCGATGCAATTTGTGTGTTTCATCGTCAATAATAAGGTCAGTGGGATACAGTAAACCTGAAGTGAAGCATCGGAATCTATAACTAATGTCACAGGAATGATTCGTAACATAGACAGTAAGAAGAGCCAGTCTTCTTGCACTTGAGTCGGCATTGTGCCTATGTATTCAATTACGATGCGATTTCTGTGTTTCATCGACAATAAGACGGTCAGAGGGATACAGTAAACCTGAAGTGAAGCATCGGAATCTATAACTAGTGTCACAGGAATGGTTCAAAACATAGACAGTAAGAAGAGCCAGTCTTCTTGTACTTGATTCGGCATTGTGCCTTTTGTATTTGATTCCGATGCAACTTCTGTGTTTCATGGTCAATAAGAAGGTCAGAGGGATACAGTAAACCTGAAGTGAAGCATCGGAATCTATAACTAGTCTCACAGGAATAGTTCAAAACATAGACAGTAAGAAGAGTCAGTCTTCTTGTACTTAAGTCGGCATTGTGCCTTTTGTATTAAATTCCGATGCAATTTCTGTGCTTCATCGTCAATAAGAAGGTCAGAGGGATACAGTAAACCTGAAGTGAAGCATCGGAATCCATTACTAGTGTCACAGGAATGGTTCAAAACGTAGACAGTAAGAGGAGTCAGTTTTCTTGTACTTAATTCGGCATTGTGCCTTTTGTATTTAATTCCGATGCAACGTCTGTGTTTCATCGTCAACAAGAAGGTCAGAGCGATACAGTAAGCCTGAAGTGAAGCACGGGAATCGATAACTTGTGTCACAGGAATGGTTCAAAACATAGACAGTAAGGAGAGTCAGATTTCTTGTTCACAAGTCGGCATTGTGCATTATGTATTTAATTCCGATGCAATTTCTGTGTTTCATCGTCAATAAGAAGGTCAGATTGATACAGTAAACCTGAAGTGAAGCATCGAAATCTGTAACTAGTGTCACAGGAATGGTTCAAAACAAAGACAGTAAGAAGAGTCAGTTTTCTTGTACTTAAGTCAGCATTTTGCCTTTTTTGTTTAATTCCGCTTCAATTTCTGTGTTTCATCGTCAAATAAGAAGGTCAGAGAGATACTGTAATCCTGAAGTGAAGCATCGGAATCTAAAACCGTTCTCACTGGAAAGTTTCAAAACATAGACAGTAAGAAGAGCCAGTCTTCTTGTACTTGAGTCGTCATTGTGTCTTTTGTATTTAATTCCTATGCAATTTCTGTGTTTTATCGTCAACAAGAAGGTCAGAGAGTTAGAGTATACCTGAAGTGAATCATCGGAAGCTGTAACTAGTGTCACAGGAATGGTTCAAATATACACAGTAAGAAGAGTCAGATTTCTCGTTCTTAAGTCCGCATTGTGCCTTTTCTATTTAATTCCGATGCAATCTCTGTGTTTCATCGTCAATAAGAAGGTCCAAGGAATACAGTAAACATATAGTGAAGCAGCGGAATCTAAAACTGGTCTCACAGGAAATGTTCAAAAGATATTCAGTAACAAGGGTCAGTCTTCTTGTACTTAAGTCGGCGTTGTGCGTTTTGTATTTAATTCCTATGCAATTTCTCTGTTTCATCGTCAACAAGAAGGTCAGAGAGTTACAGTATACCTGAAGTGAATCATCGGAAGCTGTAACTAGTGTCACAGGAATGGTTCAAAACATACAAAGTAAGAAGAGTCAGTTTTCTTGTACTTAAGTCGGCATTGTGCCTTTTCTGTTTAATTCCGATGCAATTTCTGTGTTTTGTCGTCAATAAGAAGATCCAAGAGATACAGTAAACCTGAAGTGAAGCATCAGATGCTATAACTAGTGTCACAGGAATGGTTCAAAACATACACAGTAACAAGAGCCAGTCTTCTTGTACTTGGGTCAGCATTGTGCCTTTTGTATTTGATTCCTATGCAATTTCTGTGTTTCATCGTCAATAAGAAGGTGAGAGAGATACAGTATACCTGAAGTGAAGCATCGGAATCTATAACTAGTGTCACAGGAATGGTTCAAAACATACACAGTAAGTGAGTCAGTTTTCTTGTACTTAAGTCGGCATTGTGCCTTTTCTATTTATTTCCGATGCAATTTCTGTGTTTAATCGTCAATAAGAAGGTCAGAGGGATACAGTAAACCTGAAGTGAAGCATCGGAATCTATAACTAGTGTCACAGGAAAGGTTCAAAACATAGAGAGTAGTAAGAGTCAGTTTCCTTGTACTTAAGTAGCCATTGTACCTTTTCTGTTTAATTCCGATGCAATTTCTGTGTTTCGACGTCAATAAGAAGGACCATGGTATACAGTAAACCTGAAGTGAAGCATCGGAATCTAAAACCGGTATCACAGGAAAGGTTCAAAACACAGGCAGTAAGAAGAGCCAGTCTTCTTGTACTTGTGTCGGCATTTTGCCTTTTGTATTTAATTCCGATGGAATTTCTGTGTTTAATCGTCAATAAGAAGGTGAGAGAGATACAGTATACCTGAAGTGAAGCATCGGAATCTATAACTAGTGTCACAGGAAAGGTTCAAAACATACACAGTAAGAAGAGTCAGTTTTCTTGTACTTAAGTCGGCATTATGCCTTTTCTATTTAATTCCGATTCAATTTCTGTGATTCATCGGCAATAAGAAGGTCAGAGGGAAACAGTAAACCTGAAGTGAAGCATCAGATGCTATAACTAGTGTCACAGGAATGGTCCAAAACATAGACAGTAAGAAGTGTCAGTCTTCTTGTACCTAAGTCGGCAATGTGACTTTTATATTTAATACTGATGCAATTTCCGTGTTTCATCGTTAATAAGAAGGTTCAAGGGATACAGTAAACCCGAAATGAAGAATCGGAATCTATAACTAGTGTCACAGGAATGGTTCAAAACATAGACAGTAGGAAGAGTCAGTCTTCTTGTACCTGAGTCGGCATTGTGCCTTTTGTATTTAATTCCGATGCAATTTCTATGTTTCATCGTCAATAAGAAGGTCAGAGGGAAACAGTAAACCTGAAGTGAAGGATCGGAATCTATAACTAGTGTCACAGGAATGGTTCAAAGCATAGACCGTAAGAAGAGCCAGTCTTCTTGTCCTTAAGTCGGCATAGTGCCTTTTCTATTTAATTCCGATGCAATATCTTTGTTTCATCGTCAATAAGGGAGTCAGAGGGATACAGTTAACCTGAAGTGAAGCATCGGAATCTATAACTAGTGACACTGGAATGGTTCAAAGCAAAGACAGTAAGAAGAGCCAGTCTTCATGTACCTGAGTCACAATTGTGCCTATGTATTTAATTCCGATGCAATTTCTGTGTTACATCGTCAATAAGAAGGTCAGAGGGATACAGTAAACCTGAAGTGAAGCATCGGAATCTATAAATAGTGTCACAGGAATGGTTCAAAGCATAGACAGTAAGAAGAGCCTGTCCTCTTGTAATTGAGTTGGCATTGTGCCTTCTGTATTAAATTCCGATGCAGTTTCTGTGTTTCATCGTCAATAGTGAAGCATCGGAAGCTACAATTAGTGTCACAGAAATGGTTCAAAGCATAGACAGTAGGAAGAGTAGTTCTCTTGTACTTAATCCGGCATTGTGCTTTTGTATTTGATTCCGATGCAATTTCTGTGTTTCATCATCAATAAGAAGGTCAGAGGGATACAGTTAACCTGAAGCGAATCATCGGAATCTGTAACTGGTGTCACGGGAATGCTTCAAAACATAGACAGTAGGAAGAGTCTGTTTTCTTGTACTTAAGTCGGCAATGTGCCTTTTCCATTTAATTCCGAAGCAATTTCTGTGTTTCATCGTCAATAAGAAGGTCAGAGAGATACAGTAAACCTGAAGTGAAGCATCTGAATCTATAAATAGTGTCACAGGAATGGTTCATAACATAGACAGTAAGAAGTGTCAGTCTTCTTGTACCTAAGTCGGCAATGTGACTTTTATATTTAATTCCGATTCAATTTTTGTGATTCATCGGCAATAAGAAGATCAAAGGGGTACAGTAAACCTGAAGTGAAGCATCGGAATCTATAACTAGTGTCACAGGAATGGTTCAAAGCATAGACAGTAGGAAGAGTCAGTCTTCTTGTACTTAAGTCGGCATTGTACGTTTTGTATTTAATTCCGATTCAATTTCTGTGTTTCATCGTCAGTAAGAAGGTCCAAAAGATACAGTAAACCTGAAGTGAAGCATCGGAATCTATAACTAGTGTCACAGGAGTGGTTCAAACATAGACAGTTAGAAGAGCCAGTCTTCTTGTACTTGAGTCGGCATTGTGCCTATGTATTTAATTCCGAAGCAATTTCTGTGTTTCATCGTCAATGAGAAGGACAGAGGGATACAGTAAACCTGAAGTGAAGCATCGGAATCTATAACTAGTGTCACAGGAATGGTTCAAAACACTGACAGTAAGAAGAGTCAGTCTTCTTGCACTTAAGTCAGCATTGTGCTTTTTGTATTTAATTCCGATGCAATTTCTGTGCTTCATCGTTAATAAGAACGTCATAGGGATACAGTCTACCTGAAGTGAAGCATCGGAATCTATAACTAGTGTCTCAGGAATGGTTCAAAACATAGACAGTAAGAAGAGTCAGTTTTCTTGTACTTAAGTCGGCATAGTGCCTTTTCTATTTATTTCCGATACAATTTCTTTGTTTCATCGTCAATAAGAAGGTCAGAGGGATACAGTTAACCTGAAGTGAAGCATCGGAATCTATAACTAGTGTCACTGAAATGGTTCAAAGCATAGACAGTAGGAAGAGCCAGTCTTCATGTACTTGAGTCACAATTGTGCCTATGTATTTAATTCCGATGCAATTTCTGGGTTTCATCGTCAATAAGAAGGTCAGAGGGATACAGTAAACCTGAAGTGAAGCATCGGAATCTATAACTAGTGTCACAGGAATGGTTCAAAACATAATCAGTAAGAAGAGCCAGTCTTCTTGTAATTGAGTTGGCATTGTGCCTTTTGTATTTAATTCCGATGAAGTTTCTGTGTTTCATCGTCAATACGAAGGTCAGTGGGATACAGTAAACCCGAAGTGAAGCATCGGAAGCTACAATTAGTGTCACAGGAATGGTTCAAAACATAGACAGTAGGAAGAGTAGTTCTCTTGTCCTTAATTCGGCATTGTGTTTTTGTATTTGATTCCGATGCAATTTCTGTGTTTCATCGTCAATAAGAAGGTCAGAGTAATACAGTAAACCTGAACTGAATCATCGGAATCTGTAACTAGTGTCACGGGAATGTTTCAAAACATAGACAGTAAGAAGAGTCAGTTTTCTTGTACTTAAGTCGGCATTGTGCCTTTTCTGTTTAATTCCGATGCAATTTCTGTGTTTCATCGTCAATAAGAAGGTCAGAGAGATACAGTAAACATGAAGTGAAGCATCGAAATCTATAAATAGTGTCACAGGAATGGCTCAAAACATAGACAGTAAGAAGAGTCAGTCTTCTTGTACTTGAGTCGGCATTGTGCCTATGTATTTAATTCCGAAGCAATTTCTGTGTTTCATCGTCAATGAGAAGGACAGAGGGATACAGTAAACCTGAAGTGAAGCATCGGAATCTATAACTAGTGTCACAGGAATGGTTCAAAACACTGACAGTAAGAAGAGTCAGTCTTCTTGCACTTAAGTCAGCATTGTGCTTTTTGTATTTAATTCCGATGCAATTTCTGTGCTTCATCGTCAATAAGAACGTCATAGGGATACAGTCTACCTGAAGTGAAGCATCGGAATCTATAACTAGTGTCACAGGAATGGTTCAAAACATAGACAGTAAGAAGAGTCAGTTTTCTTGTACTTAAGTCGGCATAGTGCCTTTTCTATTTATTTCCGATACAATTTCTTTGTTTCGTCGTCAATAAGAAGGTCAGAGGGATACAGTAAACCTGAAGTTAAGTATCGGAAACTATAACTAGTGTCACACAAATGGTTCAAAACATAGACAGTAAGAAGAGTCAGTCCTCTTGTACTTAAGTCGGCATTGTGCCTTTTGTATTTAATTCCGATGCAATTTCTGTGTTTCATCGTCAATAAGATGGCCAGAGAGATACAGTAAACCTGAAGTGAAGCATCGGAATCTATAACTAGTGTCACAGGAATGGTTCAAAACATAGACACTAACAATAGTCAGTTTTCTTGTACTTAATTCGGCATTGTGCCTTTTGTATTTAATTCCGATGCAGTTTCTGTGTTTCATCGTCAATAAGTAGGTCAGAGGGATACAGTAAACCTGAAGTCAAGCATCGAAATCAATAACTAGTGTCACAGGAATGGTTCAAACAAAGACAATGAGAAGAGTCAGTTTTCTTGTACTTAAGTCGGCACTTTGGCTATTGTATTTAATTCCGATGCGATTTCTGTGTTTCATCGTCAATAAGAAGGTCAGATGGATACAGTAAACATGAAGTGAAGCATCGGAATGTTTAACTAGTGTCACAGGAATGGTTCAAAACATAGACAGTAAGAAGAGTCAGTTTTCTTGTACTTAAGTCGGCATTGTGCCTTTTCTATTTAATTCCGATACAATTTCTGTGTTTCATCGTCGATAAGAAGGTCCAAGGCATACAGTAAACTTATAGTGAAGCATCGGAATCTAAAACTGGTCGCACAGGAAATGTTGAAATCATAGTCAGTAAGAAGAGTCAGTCTTCTTGTACTTAAGTCGGCAATGTGCCTTTTCCATTTAATTCCGAAGCAATTTCTGTGTTTCATCGTCAATAAGAAGGTCAGAGAGATAGAGTATACCTGAAGTAAAGCATCGTAATCTATAAATAGTGTCACAGGAATGGTTCATATCATAGACAGTAAGAAGTGTCAGTCTTCTTGTACCTAAGTCGGCAGTGTGACTTTTATATTTAATTCCGATTGAATTTCTGTGATTCATCGGCAATAAGAAGGTCAAAAGGATACAGTAAACATGAAGTGAAGCATCGGAATCTATAACTAGTGTCACAGGAATGGTTCAAAGCATAGACACTAGGAAGAGTCAGTCTTCTTGTACTTAAGTCATCATTGTACCTTTTGTATTTAATTCCGATTCAATTTCTGTGTTACATCGTCAGTAAGATGGTCCAAAAGATACAGTAAACCTGAAGTGAAGCATCGGAATCTATAACTAGTGTCACAGGAGTGGTTCAAACATAGACAGTTAGAAGGGCCAGTCTTCTTGTACTTGAGTCGGCATTGTGCCTATGTATTTAATTCCGAAGCAATTTCTGTGTTTCATCATCAATGAGAAGGACAGAGGGATACAGTAAACCTGAAGTGAAGCATCGGAATCTATAACTAGTGTCACAGGAATGGTTCAAAACATTGACAGTAAGAAGAGTCAGTCTTCTTGTACTTAAGTCAGCATAGTGCTTTTTGTATTTAATTCCGATGCAATCTCTGTGCTTCATCGTCAATAAGAAGGTCAGAGGGATACGGTCAACCTGAAGTGAAGCATTGGAATCTATAACTAGTGTCACAGGAATGGTTCAAAGCATAGACAATAAGAAGAGTCAGTTTTCTTGTACTTAAGTCGGCATAGTGCCTTTTCTATTTATTTCCGATACAGTTTCTTTGTTTCATCATCAATAAGAAGGTCAGAGTGATACAGTTAACCTGATGTGAAGCATCGGAATCTAAAACTAGTGTCACTGGAATGGTTCAAAGCATAGACAGTAGGAAGAGCCAGTCTTCTTGTTCTTGAGTCACAATTGTGCCTATGTATTTAATTCCGATGCAATTTCTGTGTTTCATCGTCAATAAGAAGGTCAGAGTAATACAGTGAACCTGAACTGAATCAAGCTAATTCTATAACTAGTGTCACAGGAAAGGTTCAAAACATAGACAGTAAGAAGAGTCAGTTTTCTTGTACTTAAGTAGCCATTGTACCTTTTCTGTTTAATTCCGATGCAATTTCTGTGTTTCGACGTCAATAAGAAGGACCATGGTATACAGTAAACCAGAAGTGAAGCATCGGAATCTAAAACCGGTATCACAGGAAAGGTTCAAAACACAGGCAGTAAGAAGGGCCAGTCTTCTTGTACTTGTGTCGGCGTTTTGCCTTTTGTATTTAATTCCGATGGAATTTCTGTGTTTAATCGTCAATAAGAAGGTGAGAGAGATACAGTATACCTGAAGTGAAGCATCGGAATCTATAACTAGTGTCACAGGAAAGGTTCAAAACATACACAGTAAGAAGAGTCAGTTTTCTTGTACTTAAGTCGGCATTATGCCTTTTCTATTTAATTCCGATTCAATTTCTGTGATTCATCGGCAATAAGAAGGTCAGAAGGATACAGTAAACCTGAAGTGAAGCATGAGATTCTATAACTAGTGTCACAGGAATGGTCCAAAACATAGACAGTAAGAAGTGTCAGTCTTCTGGTACCTAAGTCGGCAATGTGACTTTTATATTTAATACTCATGCAATTTCCGTGTTTCATCGTTAATAAGAAGGTCCAAGGGATACAGTAAACCCGAAATGAAGCATCGGAATCTATAACTAGTGTCACAGGAATGGTTCAAAACATAGACAGTAGGAAGAGTCAGTCATCTTGTACTTGAGTCGGCATTGTGCCTTTTGTATTTAATTCCGATGCAATTTCTGTGTTTCATCGTCAATAAGAAGGTCAGAGGGATACAGTAAACCTGAAGTGAAGGATCGGAATCTATAACTAGTGTCACAGGAATGGTTCAAAGCATAGACCGTAAGAAGAGCCAGTCTTCTTGTCCTTAAGTCGGCATAGTGCCTTTTCTATTTAATTCCGATGCAATTTCTTTGTTTCATCGTCAATAAGGAGGTCAGAGGGATACAGTTAACCTGAAGTGAAGCATCGGAATCTATAACTAGTGACACTGGAATGGTTCAAAGCAAAGACAGTAGGAAGAGCCAGTCTTCATGTACCTGACTCACAATTGTGCCTATGTATTTAATTCCGATGCAATTTCTGTGTTACATCGTCAATAAGAAGGTCAGAGGGATACAGTAAACCTGAAGTGAAGCATCGGAATCTATAACTAGTGTCACAGGAATGGTTCAAAGCATAGACAGTAAGAAGAGCCAGTCTTCTTGTAATTGAGTTGGCATTGTGCCTTCTGTATTAAATTCCGATGCAGTTTCTATGTTTCATCGTCAATACGAAGGTCAGTGGGATACAGTAAACCTGAAGTGAAGCATCGGAAGCTACAATTAGTGTCACAGGAATGGTTCAAAACATAGACAGTAGGAAGAGTAGTTCTCTTGTACTTAATCCGGCATTGTGCTTTTGTATTTGATTCCGATGCAATTTCTGTGTTTCATCATCAATAAGAAGGTCAGAGGGATACAGTAAACCTGAAGTGAATCATCGGAATCTGTAACTGGTGTCACGGGAATGCTTCAAAACATAGACAGTAGGAAGAGTCTGTTTTCTTGTACTTAAGTCGGCAATGTGCCTTTTCCATTTAATTCCGAAGCAATTTCTGTGGTTCATCGTCAATAAGAATGTCAGAGAGATACAGTAAACCTGAAGTGAAGCATCGGAATCTATAAATAGTGTCACAGGAATGGTTCATAACATAGACAGTAAGAAGTGTCAGTCTTCTTGTACCTAAGTCGGCAATGTGACTCTTATATTTAATTCCGATTCAATTTTTGTGATTCATCGGCAATAAGAAGGTCACAGGGATACAGTAAACCTGAAGTGAAGCATCGGAATCTATAACTAGTGTCACAGGAATGGTTCAAACATAGACAGTAGGAAGAGTCAGTCTTCTTGTACTTAAGTCGGCATTGTACGTTTTGTATTTAATTCCGATTCAATTTCTGTGTTTCATCGTCAGTAAGAAGGTCCAAAAGATACAGTAAACCTGAAGTGAAGCATCGGAATCTATAACTAGTGTCACAGGAGTGGTTCAAACATAGACAGTTAGAAGAGCCAGTCTTCTTGTACTTGAGTCGGCATTGTGCCTATGTATTTAATTCCGAAGCAATTTCTGTGTTTCATCGTCAATGAGAAGGACAGAGGGATACAGTAAACCTGAAGTGAAGCATCGGAATCTATAACTAGTGTCACAGGAATGGTTCAAAACACTGACAGTAAGAAGAGTCAGTCTTCTTGCACTTAAGTCAGCATTGTGCTTTTTGTATTTAATTCCGATGCAATTTCTGTGCTTCATCGTCAATAAGAACGTCATAGGGATACAGTCTACCTGAAGTGAAGCATCGGAATCTATAACTAGTGTCACGGGAATGTTTCAAAACATAGACAGTAAGAAGAGTCAGTTTTCTTGTACTTAAGTCGGCATTGTGCCTTTTCTGTTTAATTCCGATGCAATTTCTGTGTTTCATCGTCAATAAGAAGGTCAGAGAGATACAGTAAACATGAAGTGAAGAATCGAAATCTATAAATAGTGTCACAGGAATGGTTAAAAACATAGTCAGTAAGAAGAGTCAGTCTTCTTGTACTTAAGTCGGCATTGTGCCTATGTTTTTAATAATGATGCAATTTCTGTGTTTCATCGTCAATAAGAAGGTGAGAAGGATACAGTAAACCTGAAGTGAAGCAACGGAATCTATAACTAGTGTCACAGGAATGGTGCAAGACATTGACAGTAGGAAGAGCTAGTCTTCTTGTACTTGAGTCGGCATTGTGCCTTTTGTATTTAATTCCGATGCAATTTCTGTGTTTCAACGTCAATAAGAAGGTCAGAGGGATACAGTAAACCTGAAGTTAAGCATCGGAAACTATAACTAGTGTCACACAAATGGTTCAAAACATAGACAGTAAGAAGAGTCAGTCTTCTTGTACTTAAGTCGGCATTGTGCCTTTTGTATTTAATTCCGATGCAATTTCTGTGTTTCATCGTCAATGAGAAGGCCAGAGAGATACAGTAAACCTGAAGTGAAGCATCGGAATCTATAACTAGTGTCACAGGAATGGTTCAAAACATAGACAGTAACAATAGTCAGTTTTCTTGTACTTAATTCAGCATTGTGCCTTTTGTATTTAATTCCGATGCAGTTTCTGTGTTTCATCGTCAATAAGTAGGTCAGAGGGATACAGTAAACCTGAAGTGAAGCATCGAAATCAATAACTAGTGTCACAGGAATGGTTCAATGAGAAGAGTCAGTTTTCTTGTACTTAAGTCGGCATTTTGGCAATTGTATTTAATTCCGATGCAATTTCTGTGTTTCATCGTCAATAAGAAGTTCAGATGGATACAGTAAGCCTGAAGTGAAGCATCGGAATTTTTAACTAGTGTCACAGGAATGGTTCAAAACATAGACAGTAAGAAGAGTCAGTTTTCTTGTACTTAAGTCGGCATTGTGCCTTTTCTATTTAATTCCGATACAATTTCTGTGTTTCATCGTCGATAAGAAGGTCCAAGGCATACAGTAAACTTATAGTGAAGCTTCGGAATCTAAAACTGGTCTCACAGGAAATGTCGAAAAGATAGTCAGTAAGAAGAGTCAGTCTTTTGGTACTGAAGTCGGCATTGTGCCTTTTGTATTCAATTCCGATGCAATTTCTGTGTTTCATCGTCAATAAGAAGGTCCAAGGGATACTGTAAACATATGGTGAATCATCAGAATCTAAAACTGGTCTCACAGGAAATGTTCAAAATATAGTCAGTAAGAAGAGTCAGTCTTCTTGTACTTAAGTCGGCATTGTGCCTTTTGTATTTAATTCCGATGCAATTTCTGTGTTTCATCGTCAACAAGAAGGTCAGAGGGATACAGTAAACCTGAAGTGAATCATCGGTATCTATAACTGGTGTCACGGGAATGCTTCAAAACATAGACAGTAGGAAGAGTCTTTTTTCTTGTACTTAAGTCGGCAATGTGCCTTTTCCATTTAATTCCGAAGCAATTTCTGTGTTTCATCGTCAATAAGAAGGTCAGAGAGATAGAGTATACCTGAAGTGAAGCATCGTAATCTATAAATAGTGTCACAGGAATGGTTCATAACATAGACAGTAAGAAGTGTCAGTCTTCTTGTACCTAAGTCGGCAGTGTGACTTTTATATTTAATTCCGATTGAATTTCTGTGATTCATCGGCAATAAGAAGGTCAAAAGGATACAGTAAACATGAAGTGAAGCATCGGAATCTATAACTAGTGTCACAGGAATGGTTCAAAGCATAGACAGTAGGAAGAGTCAGTCTTCTTGTACTTAAGTCGGCATTGTACGTTTTGTATTTAATTCCGATTCAATTTCTGTGTTTCATCGTCAGTAAGAAGGTCCAAAAGATACAGTAAACCTGAAGTGAAGCATCGGAATCTATAACTAGTGTCACAGGAGTGGTTCAAACATAGACAGTTAGAAGAGCCAGTCTTCTTGTACTTGAGTCGGCATTGTGCCTATGTATTTAATTCCGAAGCAATTTCTGTGTTTCATCGTCAATGAGAAGGACAGAGGGATACAGTAAACCTGAAGTGAAGCATCGGAATCTATAACTAGTGTCACAGGAATGGTTCAAAACACTGACAGTAAGAAGAGTCAGTCTTCTTGCACTTAAGTCAGCATTGTGCTTTTTGTATTTAATTCCGATGCAATTTCTGTGCTTCATCGTCAATAAGAACGTCATAGGGATGCAGTCTACCTGAAGTGAAGCATCGGAATCTATAACTAGTGTCACGGGAATGTTTCAAAACATAGACAGTAAGAAGAGTCAGTTTTCTTGTACTTAAGTCGGCATTGTGCCTTTTCTGTTTAATTCCGATGCAATTTCTGTGTTTCATCGTCAATAAGAAGGTCAGAGAGATACAGTAAACATGAAGTGAAGCATCGAAATCTATAAATAGTGTCACAGGAATGGTTCAAAACATAGTCTGTAAGAAGAGTCAGTCTTCTTGTACTTAAGTCGGCATTGTGCCTATGTTTTTAATAATGATGCAATTTCTGTGTTTCATCGTCAATAAGAAGGTCAGAAGGATACAGTAAACCTGAAGTGAAGCAACGGAATCTATAACTAGTGTCACAGGAATGGTGCAAGGCATTGACAGTAGGAAGAGCTAGTCTTCTTGTACTTGAGTCGGCATTGTGCCTTTTGTATTTAATTCCGATGCAATTTCTGTGTTTCAACGTCAATAAGAAGGTCAGAGGGATACAGTAAACCTGAAGTTAAGCATCGGAAACTATAACTAGTGTCACACAAATGGTTCAAAACATACACAGTAAGAAGAGTCAGTCTTCTTGTACTTAAGTCGGCATTGTGCCTTTTGTATTTAATTCCGATGCAATTTCTGTGTTTCATCGTCAATGAGAAGGCCAGAGAGATACAGTAAACCTGAAGTGAAGCATCGGAATCTATAACTAGTGTCACAGGAATGGTTCAAAACATAGACAGTAACAATAGTCAGTTTTCTTGTACTTAATTCAGCATTTTGCATTTTGTATTTAATTCCGATGCAGTTTCTGTGTTTCATCGTCAATAAGTAGGTCAGAGGGATACAGTAAACCTGAAGTGAAGCATCGAAATCAATAACTAGTGTCACAGGAATGGTTCAAACAAAGACAATGAGAAGAGTCAGTTTTCTTGTACTTAAGTCGGGATTTTGGTAATTGTATTTAATTCCGATGCAATTTCTGTGTTTCATCGTCAATAAGAAGGTCAGATGGATACAGTAAGCCTGAAGTGAAGCATCGGAATGTTTAACTAGTGTCACAGGAATGGTTCAAAACATAGACAGTAAGAAGAGTCAGTTTTCTTGTACTTAAGTCGGCATTGTGCCTTTTCTATTTAATTCCGATACAATTTCTGTGTTTCATCGTCGATAAGAAGGTCCAAGGCATACAGTAAACTTATAGTGAAGCTTCGGAATCTAAAACTGGTCTCACAGGAAATGTCGAAAAGATAGTCAGTAAGAAGAGTCAGTCTTCTGGTACTGAAGTCGGCATTGTGCCTTTTGTATTCAATTCCGATGCAATTTCTGTGTTTCATCGTCAATAAGAAGGTCCAAGGGATACTGTAAACATATGGTGAATCATCAGAATCTAAAACTGGTCTCACAGGAAATGTTCAAAATATAGTCAGTAAGAAGAGTCAGTCTTCTTGTACTTAAGTCGGCATTGTGCCTTTTGTATTTAATTCCGATGCAATTTCTGTGTTTCATCGTCAATAAGAAGGTCAGAGGGATACAGTAAACCTGAAGTGAATCATCGGTATCTATAACTGGTGTCACGGGAATGCTTCAAAACATAGACAGTAGGAAGAGTCTTTTTTCTTGTACTTAAGTCGGCAATGTGCCTTTTCCATTTAATTCCGAAGCAATTTCTGTGTTTCATCGTCAATAAGAAGGTCAGAGAGATAGAGTATACCTGAAGTGAAGCATCGTAATCTATAAATAGTGTCACAGGAATGGTTCATAACATAGACAGTAAGAAGTGTCAGTCTTCTTGTACCTAAGTCGGCAGTGTGACTTTTATATTTAATTCGGATTGAATTTCTGTGATTCATCGGCAATAAGAAGGTCAAAAGGATACAGTAAACATGAAGTGAAGCATCGGAATCTATAACTAGTGTCACAGGAATGGTTCAAAGCATAGACAGTAGGAAGAGTCAGTCTTCTTGTACTTAAGTCATCATTGTACCTTTTGTACTTAATTCCGATTCAATTTCTGTGTTACATCGTCAGTAAGATGGTCCAAAAGATACAGTAAACCTGAAGTGAAGCATCGGAATCTATAACTAGTGTCACAGGAGTGGTTCAAACATAGACAGTTAGAAGGGCCAGTCTTCTTGTACTTGAGTCGGCATTGTGCCTATGTATTTAATTCCGAAGCAATTTCTGTGTTTCATCATCAATGAGAAGGACAGAGGGATACAGTAAACCTGAAGTGAAGCATCGGAATCTATAACTAGTGTCACAGGAATGGTTCAAAACATTGACAGTAAGAAGAGTCAGTCTTCTTGTACTTAAGTCAGCATAGTGCTTTTTGTATTTAATTCCGATGCAATCTCTGTGCTTCATCGTCAATAAGAAGGTCAGAGGGATACAGTCAACCTGAAGTGAAGCATCGGAATCTATAACTAGTGTCACAGGAATGGTTCAAAGCATAGACAGTAAGAAGAGTCAGTTTTCTTGTACTTAAGTCGGCATAGTGCCTTTTCTATTTATTTCCGATACAATTTCTTTGTTTCATCATCAATAAGAAGGTCAGAGTGATACAGTTAACCTGAAGTGAAGCATCGGAATCTAAAACTAGTGTCACTGGAATGGTTCAAAGCATAGACAGTAGGAAGAGCCAGTCTTCATGTTCTTGAGTCACATTTGTGCCTATGTATTTAATTCCGTGGAATTTCTGTGTTCCATCGTCAATAAGAAGGTCAGATTAATACAGTGAACCTGAACTGAATCATCGGATTCTATAACTAGTGTCACGGGAATGTTTCAAAACATAGACAGTAAGAAGAGTCATTTTTCTTGTACTTAAGTCGGCATTGTGCCTTTTCTGTTTAATTCCGATGCAATATCTGTGTTTCATCGTCAATAAGAAGGTCAGAGAGATACAGTAAACCTGAAGTGAAGCATCGAAATTCATAACTAGTGTCACTGGAGTGGTTCGAAACATAGACAGTAAGAATAGTCAGTTTTCTTGTACTTAATTCGGCATTGTGCCTTTTGTATTTAATTCCGATGCAGTTTCTGTGTTTCATCGTCAATAAGAAGGTCAGAGGGATACAGTAAACCTGAAGGGAAGCATCGGAATGTGTAACTAGTGTCACAGGAATGGTTCAAAACATAGACAGTAAGAAAAGTCAGTTTTCTTGTACTTAAGTCGGCATTGTGCCTTTTCTATTTAATTCCGATACAATTTCTGTGTTTCATCGTCGATAAGAAGGTCCAAGGCATACAGCAAACATATAGTGAAGCATCGGAATCTAAAACTGGTCTCACAGGAAATGTTGAAATCATAGTCAGTAGGAAGAGTCAGTCTTCATGTACTTAAGTCGCCTTTGTGCCTTTTGTATTTAATTCTGATACAATTTCTGTGTTTCATCGTCAATGAGAAGGTCCAAGGGATACAGTAAACATATGGTGAATCATCAGAATCTAAAACTGGTCTCACAGGAAAGGTTCAAAACATCGACAGTAAGAAGAGTTAGTTTTCTTGTACTTGAGTCGGCATTGTGCCTTTTGTATTTTATTCCGATGTAATTTCTCTGTTTAATCGTCAATAAGAAGGTCAGAGCCATACAGTAATCATATAGTGAAGCACCGGAATCTAAAACTGGTCTCACAGGATATGTTCAAACCATAGTCAGTAAGAAGAGTCAGTCTTCTCGTACTTAAGTCGGCATTGTGCCCTTTCTATTTAAGTACGATGCAATTTCTGTGTTTCTTCGCCAATAAGAAGGTCCAGGGGATACAGTAAACCTGAAGTGAAGCATCGGAATCTATAACTAGTGTCACAGGAATGGTTCAAAACACAGTCAGTAAGAAGAGTCAGTCTTCTTGCACTTAAGTCGGCTTTGTACCTTTTCTATTTAATTCCGATGCAAATTTCTGTGTTTCGACGTCAATAAGAAGGTCCAGGGGATACAGTAAACCTGAAGTGAGGCATCGGAATCTATAACTAGTGTCACAGGAATGGTTCAAAATATAGACAGTAAGAAGAGTCAATCTTCTTGTTTTTAAGTCGGCATTGTGCCTTTTCTATTTAATTCCGATGCAATTTCTGTGTTTCATCGCCAATAAGAATGTCAGAGGGATACAGTAAATCTGAAGTGAAGCATCGGAATCTACAACTAGTGTCTCAGGAATGGTTCAAAGCATATACAGTAGAAAGAGTCAGTCTTCTTGTACTTAAGTCGGCATTGTGCCTTTTCTATTTAATTCCGATGCAATTTCTGTGTTTCGTCGTCAATAAGAAGGTCCAAGGGATACAGTAAACCTAAATTGAAGCATCGGCATCTATAACTAGTGTCACACGAAAGGTTCAAAACATAGACTGTAAGAAGAGTCAGTCTTCATGTACTTAAGTCAGCTTTGTGCCTTTTGTATTTAATTCTGATACCATATCTGTGATTCATCGTCAATAAGAAGGTCCAAGGGATACAGTAAACATATAGTAAAGCATCGGAATATAAAATTGGTCTCGCAGGAAATGTTCAAAACATAGTCAGTAAGAAGAGTCAGTCTTCTTGCACTTAAGTCGGCATTGTGCCTTTTGTATTTAATTCCGATGCTATTTCTGTGTTTCATCGTCAATATGGAAGTTCCAAGGGATACAGTAAAACTGAAGTGAAGCATCGGAAGCTAAAACTGGTCTCACAGGAAAGGTTCTAAACATAGACATTAAGAAGAGTTAGTTTTCTTGTACTTAAGTCAGCATTGTGCCTTTTCTATTTAATTCTGATTCAATTTCTGTGTTTCGTCTTCAATAAGAAGGTCCAAGGGATACTGTAATTCTGAAGTGAAGCATCGGAATCTGAAACCGGTCTCACAGGAAAGCTTCAGAACATAGACAGTAAGAAGAGCCAGTCTACTTTTACTTGAGTCTGCATTTTTCCTTTTGTATTTATTTCCGATGCAATTTCTGTCATTAATTGTCAATTAGAACGTCAGATGGATACAGAAAACCTGAAGTGAAGCATCGGAATCTATCACTAGTGTCACAGGAATGGTTAAAACATAGACAGTAAGAAGAGTCAGTCTTCTTGTACTTAAGTCGGCATTGTGCGTTTTGTATTTAATTCCGATGCCATTTCTGTGTTTCATTGTCAGTAAGAAGGTCAGAGCGATACAGTAAATCTGAAGTGAAGAATCGGATTGTGTAACTAGTGTCACATGAATGGTTCAAAACATAGATAGTAAGAAGAGTCAGTTTTCTTGTACTTAAGTCGGAATTTCGCCTTTTGTATTTAATTCCGTTGCAATTTCTGTGTTTCATGGTCAATAAGAAGGTCAGAGGGATACAGTAAACCTGAAGTGAAGAATCGGAATGTGTAACTAGTGTCACATGAATGGTTCAAAACATAGACAGTAAGAAGAGTCAGTTTTCTTGAACTTAAGTCGGCATTGTGCTTTTCTATTTAATTCCGATGCAATTTCTGTGTTTCGTCGTCAATAAGAAGGTCCAAGGGATCCAGTAAACCTGAAGTGAAGCATCGGAATCTAAAACCGGTCTCACAGGAAAGTTCCAAACATAGACAGTAAGAAGAGCCAGTCTTCTTGTACTTGGGTCGGCATTGTGCCTTTTGTATCTAATTCCGATGCAATTTCTGTGTTTCATCGTCAATACGAAGGTGAGAGAGATACAGTATACCTGAAGTGAAGCATTGGAATCTATAACTAGTGTCACAGGAATGGTTAAAAACATAGACAGTAAGAAGAGTCTGTTTTTTTTTTACTTAAGTCAGCATTGTGCCTGTTCTATTTAATTCTGATGCAATTTCTGTGATTCATTGTCGATAAGAAGGTCCAAGGGATACAGTAAACATATAGTGAAGCATCAGAATCTAAAACTGGCCTCACAGAAAATGTTGAAATCATAGTCAGTAGGAAGAGTGAGTCTTCATGTACTTAAGTCGGCATTGTGCCTCTTGTATTTAATTCTGATGCAATATCTGTGTTTCATTGTCAATAAGAAGGTCCATGGGATACAGTAAACATATAGTGAAGCAGCAGAATCTAAAACTGGTCTCACAGGAAATGTTCAAAACATAGTCAGTAAGAAGAGTCAGTCTTCTTGTACTTAAGTCGGCATTGTGCCATTTGTATTTAATTCCGAAGCAATTGCTGTGTTTCATCGTCAATATGGAAGGTCCAAGGATACAGTGTAACTGAAGTGAAGCATTGGAATCTAAAACTGGTCTCACAGAAAAGGTTCAAACATAGACAGTAAGAAGAGTTAGTTTTCTTGTACTTAAATCGGCATTGTGCCTACTCTATTTAATTCTGATTCAATTTCTGTGTTTCGTCGTCAGTAAGATGGTCCAAAGGATACAGTAAACCTGAAGTGAAGCATCGGAATCTGAAACTGGTCTCACAGGAAAGCTTCATAATATAGACAGTAAGAAGAGCCAGTCTACTTGTACTTGAGTCGGCATTGTGCCATTTCTCTTTAATTACGATGCAATTTCTGTTTTTCGTCGTCAATAAGAAGGTCAGAGGGATACAGAAAACCTGAAGTGAAGCGTCGTAATCTATAACTAGTGTCACAGGAATGTTTCAAAACATAGACAGTAAGAAGAGTCAGTTTTCTTGTACTTAAGTCGGCATTGTGCCTTTTCTATTTAATTCCGATACAATTTCTGTGTTTCATCGTCGATAAGAAGGTCCAAGGCATACAGTAAACATATAGTGAAGCATCGGAATCTAAAACTGGTCTCACAGGAAATGTTGAAATCATAGTCAGTAGGAAGAGTCAGTCTTCATGTACTTAAGTCGGCTTTGTGCCTTTTGTATTTAATTCTGATACAATTTCTGTGTTTCATCGTCAATAAGAAGGTCCTAGATATACAGTTAACATACAGTGAAGGATCGGAATCTAAAATTGGTCTCACAGGAAATGTTCAAAGCATAGTCAGTAAGAAGAGTCAGTCTTCTTGTACTTAAGTCGGCCTTGTGCGTTTTGTATTTAATTCCGATGCAATTTCTGTGTTTCATCGACAATAAGAAAGTCCAAGGGATACAGTAAACATATAGTGAAGCATCGGAATCTAAAACTGGTCTCACAGGAAATGTCCAAAAGATAGTCAGTAAGAGGAGTCAGTCTTCTGGTACTTAAGTCGGCATTGTGCCTTTTGTATTCAATTCCGATGCAATTTCTGTGTTTCATCGTCAATAAGAAGGTCCAAGGGATACTGTAAGCATATGGTGAATCATCAGAATCTAAAACTGGTCTCACAGGAAATGTTCAAAACATAGTCAGTAAGAAGAGTCAGTCTTCTTGTACTTAAGTCGGCATTGTGCGTTTTGTATTTAATTCTGATTCAAATTCTGTGTTTCAACGTCAATAAGATGGTCAGAGGGATACAGTAAACCTGAAGTGAAGCATCGAAATCCATAACAAGTGTCACAGGAATGGTTCAAAACAAAGACAGTGAGAAGAGTCAGTTTTCTTGTACTTAAGTCGTCATTTCGCCTTTTGTATTAAATTCCGATGCAATTTTGTGTTTCATGGTCAATAAGAAGGTCAGAGGGATACAGTAAACCTGAAGTGAAGCATCGGAATGTGTAACAAGTGTCACAGGAATGGTTAAAAACACAGACAGTAAGAAAAGTCAGTTTTCTTGTACTTAAGTCGGCATTGTGCCATTTCTATTTATTTCCGATGCAATTTCTGTCTTTCATCGTCAATAAGAGGGTCAGAGGGATACAGAAAACTTTAAGTGACGCATCGGAAACTATAACTAGTGTCACAGGAATGGTTCAAAACATAGACAGTAAGAAGAGTCAGTTTTCTTGTACTTAAGTCGGTATTGTGCCTTTTCTATGTAATTCCGATGCAATCTCTTTGTTTCGACGTCAATAAGAAGGTTCATGGGATACAGTAAACCTGAAGTGAAGCATCGGAATCTAAAACCGGTCTCACAGGAAAGGTTCAAAACACAGGCAGTAAGAAGAGAAAGTCTTCTTGTAGTTGAGTGGGCATTGTGCCTTTTGTTTTTAATTCCGAAGCAATTTCTCTGTTTAATCGTCAATAAGAAGGTCAGAGGCATACAGTAATCATATAGTGAAGCACCGGAATCTAAAACTGGTCTCACAGGAAATGATCAAACCATAGTCAGTAAGAAGAGTCAGTCTTCTTGTACTTAAGTCGGCATTGTGCATTTTCTATTTAATTCCGATGCAACTTATGTGATTCGTCGTCAATAAGAAGGTCCAGGTGATACAGTAAACCTGAAGTGAAGCATCGGAATCTATACCTAGTGTCACAGGAATTGTTCAAAATATAGACAGTAAGAAGAGTCAGTCTTTTGGTACTTAAGTCGGCATTGTGCCTTTTCTATTTAATTCCGATGCAATTTCTGTGTTTCATCGTCAATAAGAATGTCAGAGGGATACAGTAAACCTGAAGTGAAGCATCGGAATCTATAACTAGTGTCACAGAAAATTGGTTCAAAACACAGTCAGTAAGAAGAGTCAGTCTTCTTGTACTTAAGTCGGCATTGTGCCTTTCTATTTATTTCCGATGAAATTTCTGTGTTTCGTCGTCAATAAGAAGGTCCAAGGGATACAGAAAACCTGAAGTGAAGCATCGGAATGTATAACTAGTGTCACAGGAATGGTTCAAAACATAGAGAGTAGGAATAAATAGTCTTCTTGAACTTAAGTCGTAATTGTGGCTTTTGTATTTAATTCCGATGCAATTTCTGTGTTTCGACGTCAATAAGAAAGTCCAGGGGATACAGTAAACCTGAAGTGAAGCATCGAAATCTATAACTAGTGTCACAGGAATGGTTCAAAATATAGACAATAAGAAGAGTCAGTCTTCTTGTCTTTAAGTCTGCATTGTGCCTTTTCTATTTAATTCCGATGCAGTATCTGTGTTTCATCGTCAATAAGAATGTCAGAGGGATACAGTAAACCTGAAGTGAAGCATCGCAATCTATAACTAGTGTCTCAGGAATGGTTCAAAACATATACAGTAGGAAGAGTCAGTCTTCTTGTACTTAAGTCGGCATTGTGCTTTTCTATTTAATTCCGATGCAATTTATGTGTTTCGTCGTCAATAAGAAGGTCCAAGGGATACAGTAAACCTGAAGTGAAGCATTGGAATCTATAACTAGTGTCTCAGAAAAGGTTCAAAACATTAAAAGTAAGAAGTGTCAGTCTTCTTGTACATACGTCGGCATTGTGCCCTTTGTATTTAATTCCGATGCAATTTCTGTGTTTCATCGTCAATAAGAAGGTCAGAGGGATACAGTAAACCTGAAGTGAAGCATCGGAATCTAAAACTGGTCTCACAGAATTATTTAAATAATAGTCAGTAAGAAGTGTCAGTCCTCTTATACTTAAGTCGGCATTGTGCCTTTTGTATTTAATTCCGATGGATTTTCTGTGTTTCATCATCAACAAGAAGATCCAAGGGATACAGTAAACTTATAGGGAAAAATCGGAATCTAAAACAGGTCTCACAGGAAATGTTCGCAACATAGTCAGTAAGAAGAGTCAGTCTTCTTGTACTTAAGTCGGCACTGTGCCGTTTGTATTTAATTCCGAAGCAACTTCTGTGTTTCATCGTCAATAAGAATGTCAGAGGGATACAGTTAACCTGAAGTAAAGCATCGGAATCTATAACTAGTGTCACAGGAATGGTTCAAAGCATAGATAATAGGAAGAGTTAGTCTTCTTGTACTTAAGTCGGCATTGTGCCATTTCTATATAAGTGCGATGCAATTTCTGTGTCTCACCGTCAAAAACAAGGTCCAAGGGATACAGTAAACCTGAAGTGAAGCATCGGAATCTATATCTAGTGTCACAGGAAAGAGTCAAAACATAGACAGTAAGAAGAGTCAGTCTTCTTGTATATGAGTCGGCATTGTGCATTTTGTATTTAATTCCGATGCAATTACCGTGTTTCATCGTCAATAAGAGGGTCAGAGGGATACAGTAAACCTGAAGTGAAGCATCGGAATCTATAACTAGTGTCACAGGAATGGTTCAAAACATACACAGCAAGGAGAGTCAGTCTTCATGTACTTATGTCGGCATGGTGCCTTTTGTATTTAATTCCGATGCAATTTCTGTGTTTCATCATCAACAAGAAGGTCCAAGGGAAACAGTAAACATATAGTGAAGCATCGGCATCTAAAACTGGTCTCACAGGAAATCTTCAAATCATAGTCAGTAAGAAGAGTCAGTCTTCTTGTACTTATGTTGGCATTGTGCCTTTTCTATTTAATTCCGAGGCTATTTCGGTGTATCGTCGTCAATAAGAAGGTCCAAGGGGTACAGTAATCCTGCAGTGAAGCATCGGAAACTAAAACCGGTCTCACAGGAAAGGTTCAAAACATAGAGAGTAAGAAGACTCGGTCATCTTGTATTTGAGTCGGCATTGTGACTTTTGTCTTTAATTCCGTTGCAATTTCTGTGTTTCATCGTCAATAAGATGGTCAGAGGGATACAGTAAACTTGAAGTGAAGCATCGGAATCTATAACTAGTGTCACAGGAATGGTTAAAACGTAGACAGTAGGAAGAGTCAGTCTTCTTTTACTTAAGTCGGCATTGTGCCTTTTGTATTTAATCCCGATTCAATTTCTGTGTTTCGTCGTCAATAAGAAGGTCCAAGGGATACAGTATACCTGAAGCGATGCATCGGAATCTATAACTAGTGTCACAGGAATGGTTCAAAGCATAGACAGTAAGAAGAATCTGTCTTCTTGTTCCTAAGTCGGCATTGTGCTTTTTGTATTTAATTTCGATGCTAATTCTGTGTTTCATCGTCGATAAGAAGGACCAAAGGATACAGTAAACCTGAAGTGAGCATCGGAATCTATAACTAGTGTCACCTGAATTGCTCGAAACATAGACAGTAAGAAGAGTCAGTCTTCTTGTACTTAAGTCGGCATTGTGCCTTTTGTATTTAATTCCGATGCAAATTCTGTGTATCATAGTCAATAAGAAGGTCCAAAGGATACGCTAAACCTGAAGTGAAGCTTCGGAATCTATAACTAGTGTCACAGGAATGGTTCAAAACATAGACAGTAAGAAGAGTCAGTTTTCTTGCTCTTAAGTCGGCATTGTGCCTATTCTATATAATTTCGATGCAATTTCTGTGTTTCATCGTCAATAAGAAGGTCAGAGGGATACAGTAAACCTGGAGTGAAGCATCGGAATTTATAACCAGTGTCACAGGAACGGTTCAAAACATACACAGTAAGAAGAGTCTGTTTTCTTGTACTTAAGTTGGCATCGTACATTTTGTATTTAATTCCGATGCAATTCCTGTGTTTCATCGTCAATAAGGAGGCCAGAGGGATACAGTAAACCTGAAGTGAAGCATCGGAATCTATTAACTAGTGTGACCGGAATGGTTCAAACATAGACAGTAAGAAGAGTCAGTTTTCTTGTACTTAAGTCGGCATTGTGCCTTTTGTATTTAATTCCGATGCAATTTCTGTGTTTCGTCATCAATAGAAATGTCCGTGGGATACAGTAAACCTGAAGTGAAGCATCGGAATCTAAAACCGGGCTCACAGGAAAGGTTCAAAGCATAGACAGTAAGAAGAGCCAGTCTTCTTGTACTTGAGTCGGCATTGTGCCTTTTGTATTTAATTCCGATGCAACTTCTGTGTTTCATCGTCAATAAGGAGGTCAGAGGGATACAGTAAACCGAACGTGAAGCATCTGAATCTATAACTAGTGTCACAGGAATGGTTCAAAACATAGACTGTAAGAAGAGTCAGTTTTCTTGTACTTAAGTCGGCATTGTGCCTTTGGTATTTAATTTCGATGCAATTTCTGTGTTTCATCGTCAATAAGAGGGTCACAGGGATACAGTAATCCTGAAGTGAAGCATCGTAATCTATAACTAGTGTCACAGGAATGGTTCAAAACATAGACAGTAAGAAGAGTCAGATTTCTTGTACTTAAGTCGGCATTGTGCCTTTTCTATTTTATTCCGATGTAATTTCTGTCTTTCATTGTCAATAAGAACGTCAGAGTGATACTGTAAACCTGAAGTGAAGCATGGGAATCCATACCTAGTGTCACAGGAATGGTGCAAAACATAGACAGTAAGAAGTGTCAGTTTTCTTGTACTTAAGTCGGCATTGTGCCTTTTGTATTCAATTCCGATGCAGTTTCTGCTTTTCGTCGACAATAAGAAGGTTCACGGGATACAGTAAACCTGAAGTGAAGCATCGGAATCAAAACCCGGTCTCACAGGAAAGGTTCAAAACATAGACAGTAAGAAGAGCCAGTCCTCTTGTACTTAAGTCGGCATTGTGCCTTTTGTATTTAATTCCGATGCAATTTCTGTGTTTCGTCGTCAATAAGAAGGTCCATGGCATACAGTAAACCGGAAGTGAGGCAACGGAATGTAAAACCTCTCTCACAGGAAAGGTTCAAACCATAGACAGTAAGAAGAGCCAGTCTTCTTGTACTTGAGTCAGCATTGTGCATTTTGTATTTAATTCCGATGCAATTTCTGTGTTTCATCGTAAATAAGAAGGTCAGAGGGATACAGTGAACCTGAAGTGAAGCATCGGAATCTATAACTAGTGTCACAGGAATGGTTCAAAACATAGACAGTAAGAAGAGTCGGTTTTGTTGTAATTAAGTCGGCATTGTGCCTTTTGAGTTTAATTCCGACGCACTTTCTGTGTTTCATCGTCAACAAGAAGGTCAGAGGGTACAGTAAACCTGAAGTGAAGCATCGGAATCTAAAACCGGTGTCACAGGCAAGGTTCAAAACATAGACAGTAAGAAGAGTCAGTTTTCTTGTACTTAATTCGGCATTGTGCCTTTTGTATTTAATTCCGATGCAATTTCTGTGTCTCATCGTCAATAAGGAGGTCCGATGGATACAGAAAACATGAAGTGAAGCATCTGAATCTATAACTAGTGTCACTGGGATGGTTCAAACGTAGACAGCAAGAAGAGTCAGTTTTCTTGTACTTAACTCGGCATTGTGCCTTTTGTATTTAATTCCGGTGCAATTTCAGTGTTACGTCGTCAATAAGAAAGTCCAAGGGATACAGTAAACCTGAAGTGAAGCATCGGAATCTAAAACCGGGCTCACAGGAAAGGTTCAAAACATAGACAGTAAGAAGAGCCAGTCTTCCTGTACTAGAGTCGGCATTGTGCCTTTTGTATATAATTCCTATGCAACTTCTGTGTTTCATTGTCAATAAGGAGGTCCGAGGGATACAGTAAACCTGAAGTGAAGCATCGGAATCAATAACTAGTGTCACAGGAATGGTTCAAAACATAGACAGTAAGAAGAGTCAGTTTTCTTATACTTAAGTCAGCATTGTGATTTTGTATTTAATACCGATGCAATTTCTATGTTTCATCGTCAATAAAAAGGTCACAGGGATACAGTAAACCAGAAGTGAAGCATCGGAATCTAGAACTAGTGTCACAGGAATGGTTCAAAACATAGACAGTAAGAAGAGTCAGTTTTCTTGCTCTTAAGTCGGCATTGTGCCTATTCTAATTAATTCCGATGCAATTTCTGTGTTTCATCGTCAATAAGAAGGTCAGAGGGATACAGTAAACCGGAAGTGAAGCAACGGAATCTATAACCTGTCTCACAGGAAAGGTTCAAAACATAGACAGTAAGAAGAGCCAGTCTTCTTGTACTTGAATCGGCATTGTGCCTTTTGTATTTAATTCCGATGCAATTTCTGTGTTTCATCGTCCATAAGAAGGTCAGTGGGATACAGTAAACCTGAAGTGAAGCATCGGTATCTTTAACTAGTGTTACAGGAATGGTTCAAAACATAGACAGTAAGAAGAGTCCCTTTTCTTATAATTAAATCGGCATTTTGCCTTTTGAGTTTAATTCCGATGCACTTTCTGGGTTTCATCGTCAACAAGAAGGTCAGAGGGACACAGTAAACCTGAAATGAAGCATCGGAATCCAAAACTAGTTTCACAGGAATGGTTCAAAACTTAGACAGTAGGAAGAGTCAGTCTTCTTGAACTTAAGTCGGCATTGTGCCTTTCGTATTTAATTCCGATGCAATTTCTGTGTTTCATCGTCAATTAGAAGGTCAGAGGGATACTGTAAAACGGAAGTGAAGCATCGGAATCTATAACTAGTGTCACAGGAGTGGTTCAAAACATAGACAGTAAGAAGAGTCAGTCTTCTTGTACCTAAGTCGGCATTGTGCCTTTTGTATATAATTCCGATGCAATTTCTGTGTTTCATCGTCAATAAGAAGGTCAGCTGGATACAGTGAACCTAAAGTGAAGCAACGGAATCTATTACTAGTGTCACAGGATTGGTTCAACACATAGGCAGTAAGAAGAGCCAGTCTTCTATTACTTGAGTCGGCATTGTGCCATTTGAATTAATTCCGATGAAATTTCTGTGTTTGATCGTCAATAAGAAGTTAAGAGGGATACAGTAAACCTGAAGTGAAGCATCGGAATCTATAACTAGTGTCACAGCATTGGTTCAAAGCATAGACAGTAAGAAGAGTCAGTATTCTTGTACTTAAGTCGGCATTGTGCCCATTCTATTTAATTCCGATGCAATTTCTGTGTTTCGGCGTCAATAGGAAGGTCCAAGGGATACGGTAAACCTGAAGTGAAGCATCGGAATCTATTAACTAGTGTGACCGGAATGGTTGAAACATAGACAGTAAGAAGAGTCAGTTTTCTTGTACTTAAGTCGGCATTGTGCCTTTTGTATTTAATTCCGATGCAATTTCTGTGTCTCGTCATCAATAGAAATGTCCGTGGGATACAGTAAACCTGAAGTGAAGCATCGGAATCTAAAACCGGGCTCACAGGAAAGGTTCAAAGCATAGACAGTAAGAAGAGCCAGTCTTCTTGTACTTGAGTCGGCATTGTGCCTTTTCTATTTTATTCCGATGTAATTTCTGTCTTTCATTGTCAATAAGAACGTCAGAGTGATACTGTAAACCTGAAGTGAAGCATCGGAATCCATACCTAGTGTCACAGGAATGGTGTAAAACATAGACAGTAAGAAGTGTCAGTTTTCTTGTACTTAAGTCGGCATTGTGCCTTTTGTATTCAATTCCGATGCAGTTTCTGCTTTTCGTCGACAATAAGAAGGTTCACGGGATACAGTAAACCTGAAGTGAAGCATCGGAATCAAAACCCGGTCTCACAGGAAAGGTTCAAAACATAGACAGTAAGAAGAGCCAGTCCTCTTGTACTTAAGTCGGCATTGTGCCTGTTGTATTTAATTCCGATGCAATTTCTGTGTTTCGTCGTCAATAAGAAGGTCCATGGCATACAGTAAACCGCAAGTGAGGCAACGGAATGTAAAACCTCTCTCACAGGAAAGGTACAAACCATAGACAGTAAGAAGAGCCAGTCTTCTTGTACTTGAGTCGGCATTGTGCATTTTGTATTTAATTCCGATGCAATTTCTGTGTTTCATCGTAAATAAGAAGGTCAGAGGGATACAGTGAACCTGAAGTGAAGCATCGGAATCTATAACTAGTGTCACAGGAATGGTTCAAAACATAGACAGTAAGAAGAGTCGGTTTTGTTGTAATTAAGTCGGCATTGTGCCTTTTGAGTTTAATTCCGACGCACTTTCTGTGTTTCATCGTCAACAAGAAGGTCAGAGGGTACAGTAAACCTGAAGTGAAGCATCGGAATCTAAAACCGGTCTCACAGGCAAGGTTCAAAACATAGACAGTAAGAAGAGTCAGTTTTCTTGTACTTAATTCGGCATTGTGCCTTTTGTATTTAATTCCGATGCAATTTCTGTGTCTCATCGTCAATAAGGAGGTCCGATGGATACAGAAAACATGAAGTGAAGCATCGGTATCTTTAACTAGTGTTACAGGAATGGTTCAAAACATAGACAGTAAGAAGAGTCCCTTTTCTTATAATTAAATCGGCATTGTGCCTTTTGAGTTTAATTCCGATGCACTTTCTGGGTTTCATCGTCAACAAGAAGGTCAGAGGGATACAGTAAACCTGAAGTGAAGCATCGGAATCTATAACTAGTGTCACAGGAATGGTTAAAAACATAGACAGTAGGAAGAGTCAGTTTTCTTGTACTTAAGTCGGCAGTGTGCCTTCTGTATATAATTCCGATGCAATTTCTGTGTTTCATCGTCAATAGGAAGGTCACAGGGATTTAGTAAACCTGAAGTGAAGCATCGGAATCTATTACTAGTGTCACAGGATCGGTTCAAAACATAGACAGTAGGAAGAGTCAGTCTTCTTGTACTTCAGTGGGCATTGTGCCTTTTGTATATAATTCCGATTCAATTTCTGTGTTTCATCGTCAATAAGAAGATCAGAGGGATGCAGTAAAACTCAAGTGAAGCATCGGAATCTATAATCAGTGTCACAGGAATGGTTCAAAACATAGACAGTAAGAAGAGTCAGTCTTCTATTACTTGAGTCGGCATTGTGCCGTTTGAATTAATTCCGATGAAATTACTGTGTTTGATCGTCAATAAGAAGTTAAGAGGGATACAGTAAACCTGAAGTGAAGCATCGTAATCTATAACTAGTGTCACAGCAATGGTTCAAAGCATAGACAATAAGAAGAGTCAGTTTTCTTGTACTTAAGTCGGCATTATGCTTATTCTATTTAATTCCGATGCAATTTCTGTGTTTCGGCGTCAATGAGTAGGTCCAAGGAATACGGTAAACCTGAAGTGAAGCATCGGAATCTAAAACCGGTCTCACAGGAAAGGTTCAAAACATAGACAGTAAGAAGAGCCAGTCTTCTTGTACTTGAGTCGGCATTGTGCATTTTGTATTTAATTCCGATGCTATTTCTGTGTTTTATCGTCAATAAGAAGGTTAGAGGGATACAGTAACCCTGAAGTGAAGCATCGGAATCTATAACTAGTGCCACAGGAATGGTTCAAATCATAGACAGTAAGAAGAGTCAGTTTTCTTGTACTTAAGTAAGCATTGTGATTTTGTATTTAAATCCGATGCATTTTCTGTGTTTCATCGTCAATAAGAAGGTCACAGGGATACAGTAAACCAGAAGTGAAGCTTCGGTATCTAGAAGTAGTGTCACTGGAATGGTTCAAAACATAGACAGTAAGAGAAGCCAGTCTTCTTGTACTTGAGTCGGCATTGTGCTTTTTGTATTTAATTCCGATGCAATTTCTGCGTTTCATCGTCAATAAGAAGGTCAGAGGGATACAGTATACCTGAAGTGAAGCATCGGAATCTAAAACCGGTCTCACAGGACAGGTTCAAAGCATAGTCAGTAAGAAGAGCCAGTTTTCTTGTACTTAAGTCTGCATTGTGCCTTTTGCATTTAATTATGATGCAATTTCTGTATTTCACTGTCAATAAGAAGGTCCAAGGGATACCGTAAACCTGAAGTGAAGCATCGGAATCTATAACTAGTGTCACGGGAATGGTTCAAAACGTAGACAGTAAGAAGAGTCAGTCTTCTTGTACTTAAGTCGGCATTGTGCGTTTTGTATATAATTCCAATGCAATTTCTGTATTTCATCGTCTATAAGAAGGTCAGAGGGATACAGTAAACCTGAAGTGAAGCATCGGAATCCATAACTAGTGTCACAGGAATGGTTCAAAACATAGACAGTAAGAGAAGCCAGTCTTCTTGTTCTTGAGTCGGCATTGTGCTTTTTGTATTTAATTCCGATGCAATTTCTGTGTTTCATCGTCAATAAGAAGGTCGGAGGGATACAGTAAACCTGAAGTGAAGCATCGGAATCTATAACTAGTGTCACAGGAATGGTTCAAAGCATAGACAGTAGGAAGAGTCAGTCTTCTTGTACTTATGTCGGCATTGTGCCTTTTGTATATAATTCCGATGCAATTTCTGTGTTTCATCGTCAATATGAAGGTCAGAGGGAATCAGTAAACCTGAAGTGAAGCATCGGAATCTATAACTAGTGTCACAGGAATGGTTCAAAACATAGACAGTAAGAAGAGTCAGTATTCTTGTACTTAAGTCGGCATTGTGCCTATTCTATTTAATTCCGATGCAATTTCTGTGTTTCGGCGTCAATAGGAAGGTCCAAGGGATACGGTAAACCTGAAGTGAAGCATCGGAGTCTAAAACTTGTCTCACAGGAAAGGTTCAAACATAGACAGTAAGAAGAGCCAGTCTTCTTGTACTTAAGTCGGCATTGTGCCTTTTGTATTTAATTCCGATGCAATTTCTGTGTTTTATCGTCAATAAGAAGGTTAGAGGGATACAGTAACCCTGAAGTGAAGCATCGGAATCTATAACTAGTGCCACAGGAATGGTTCAAATCATAGACAGTAAGAAGAGTCAGTTTTCTTGTACTTAAGTCAGCATTGTGATTTTGTATTTAAATCCGATGCTATATCTGTGTTTCATCGTCAATAAGAAGGTCAAAGGGATACAGTAAACCTGAAGTGAAGCATCGGAATCCATAACTAGTGTCACAGGAATGGTTCAAAACATAAACCGTAAGAAGTGTCAGTTTTCTTGTACTTAAGTCGGCATTGTGCCTTTTGTATTCAATTCCAATGCAATTTCTGCTTTTCGTCGTCAATAAGAAGGTCCACGTGATACAGTAAACCTGAAGTGAAGCATCGGAATCTAAAACCGGTCTCACAGGAAAGGTTCAAAGCATAGACAGTAAGAAGAGCCAGTTTTCTTGTACTTGAGTCGGCATTGTGCCTTTTGTATTTAATTCCGATGCAATTTCTGTGTTTCATCGTCAATAAGAAAGTCAGAGGGATACAGTATACCTGAAGTGAAGCATCGGAATCTATAACTAGTGTCACAGGAATGGTTCAAATCATAGACAGTAAGAAGTGTCAGTTTTCTTGTACGTAAGTCGGTATTGTGCCTTTTGTATTTAATTCCGATGCAATTTCTGTGTTTCGTCGTCAATAAGAAGGTCCATGGGGTACAGTAAACCGGAAGTGAAGCAACGGAATCTAAAACCTGTCTCACAGGAAAGGATCAAATCATAGACAGTAAGAAGAGCCCATATTCTTGTACTTAAGTCGGCAATGTGCCTTTCGTATTTAATCCCGATGCAATTTCTATGTTCCATCGTCAATAAGAAGGTCAGATTGATACAGTAAACCTAAAGTGAGGCATCGGAATCTAAAACCGGTCTCACAGGAAAGGTTCAAACATAGACAGTTAGAAGAGCCAGTCTTCTTAGACTTGAGTCACCATTGTGCCTTTTGTATCTAATTCCGATGCAATTTCTGTGTTTCATCGTCAATAAGAAAGTCAGAGGGATACAGTAAACCTGAAGTGAAGCATCGGAATCTATAACTAGTGTCACAGGAATGGTTCAAAACATAGACAGTAGGAAGAGTCAGTCTCCTTGTACTTAAGTCGGCATTGTGCCTATTTTATTTAATTCCGATGCAATTTCTATGTTTCATCGTCAATAAGAAGGTCAAAGGGATACAGTAAACCTGGAGTGAAGCATCGGAATCTATAACTAGTGTCACAGGAACGGTTCAAAATATACACAGTAAGAAGAGTCTGTTTTCTTGTACTTAAGTCGGCATCGTGCATTTTGTATTTAATTCCGATGCAATTCCTGTGTTTCATCGTCAATAAGGGGGCCAGAGGGATACAGTAAACCTGAAGTGAAGCATCGGAATCTCGTAACTAGTGTCACCGTGATGGTTCAAACATAGACAGTAAGAAGAGTCAGTTTTCTTGTACTTAAGTCGGCATTGTGCCTTTTGTATTTAATTCCGATGCAATTTCTCTGTTTCGTCATCAATAGAAATGTCCATGGGATACAGTAAACCTGAAGTGAAGCATCGGAAACTAAAACCAGGCTCACAGGAAAGGTTCAAAGCATAGACAGTAAGAAGAGCCAGTCTTCTTGTACTTGAGTCGGCATTGTGACTTTTGTATTTAATTCCGATGCAATTTCTGTGTTTCATCGTCAATAAGAAGGTCAGAGGGATACAGTAAACCTAAAGAGAAGCATCTAAATCTATAACTAGTGTCACAGGAATGGTTCAAAACATAGACAGTAAGAAGAGTCAGTTTTCTTGTACTTAAGTCGGTATTGTGCCTTTGGTATTTAATTCCGAGCAAATTTCTGTGTTTCATCGTCAATAAGAGGGTCACAGGGATACAGTAATCCTGAAGTGAAGCATCGTAATCTATAACTAGTGTCACACGAATGGTTCAAAACATAGACAGTAAGAAGAGTCAGTTTTCTTGTACTTAAGTCGGCATTGTGCCTTTTCTATTTTATTCCGATGCAATTTCTGTGTTTCATTGTCAATAAGAACGTCAGAGGGATACAGTAAACCTGAAGTGAAGCGTCGGAATCCATACCTAGTGTCACAGGAATGGTTCAAAACATAGACAGTAAGAAGTGTCAGTTTTCTTGTACTTAAGTCGGCATTGTGCCTTTTGTATTCAATTCCGATGCAGTTTCTGCTTTTCGTCGACAATAAGAAGGTTCACGGGATACAGTAAACCTGAAGTGAAGCATCGGAATCAAAACCCGGTCTCACAGGAAAGGTTCAAAACATAGACAGTAAGAAGAGCCAGTCCTCTTGTACTTAAGTCGGCATTGTGCCTTTTGTATTTAATTCCGATGCAATTTCTGTGTTTCGTCGTCAATAAGAAGGTCCATGGCATACAGTAAACCGGAAGTGAGGCAACGGAATGTAAAACCTCTCTCACAGGAAAGGTTCAAACCATAGACAGTAAGAAGAGCCAGTCTTCTTGTACTTGAGTCAGCATTGTGCATTTTGTATTTAATTCCGATGCAATTTCTGTGTTTCATCGTAAATAAGAAGGTCAGAGGGATACAGTGAACCTGAAGTGAAGCATCGGAATCTATAACTAGTGTCACAGGAATGGTTCAAAACATAGACAGTAAGAAGAGTCGGTTTAGTTGTAATTAAGTCGGCATTGTGCCTTTTGAGTTTAATTCCGATGCAATTTCTGTGTCTCATCGTCAATAAGGAGGTCCGATGGATACAGAAAACATGAAGTGAAGCATCTGAATCTATAACTAGTGTCACTGGAATGGTTCAAACGTAGACAGCAAGAAGAGTCAGTTTTCTTGTACTTAACTCGGCATTGTGCCTTTTGTATTTAATTCCGGTGCAATTTCTGTGTTACGTCGTCAATAAGAAAGTCCAAGGGATACAGTAAACCTGAAGTGAAGCATCGGAATCTAAAACCGGGCTCACAGGAAAGGTTCAAAACATAGACAGTAAGAAGAGCCAGTCTTCCTCTACTAGAGTCGGCATTGTGCCTTTTGTATATCCTATGCAATTTCTGTGTTTCATTTGTCAATAAGGAGGTCCGAGGGATACAGTAAACAAGAGTGAAGCAATCGGAATCAATAACTAGTGTCACAGGAATGGTTCAAAACATAGACAGTAAGAAGAGTCAGTTTTCTTATACTTAAGTCAGCATTGTGATTTTGTTATTTAATACCGATGCAATTTCTGTGTTTCATCGTCAATAAAAAGGTCACAGGGATACAGTAAACCAGAAGTGAAGCATCGGAATCTAGAACTAGTGTCACAGGAATGGTTCAAAACATAGACAGTAAGAAGAGTCAGTTTTCCTTGCTCTTAAAGTCGGCATTGTGCCTATTCTAATTAATTCCGATGCAATTTCTGTGTTTCATCGTCAATAAGAAGGTCAGAGGGATACAGTAAACCGGAAGTGAAGCAACGGAATCTATAACCTGTCTCACAGGGAAAGGTTCAAAGCATAGACAGTAAGAAGAGCCAGTCTTCTTGTACTTGAATCGGCATTGTGCCTTTTGTATTTAATTCCGATGCAATTTCTGTGTTTCATCGTCCATAAGAAGGTCAGTGGGATACAGTAAACCTGAAGTGAAGCATCGGTATCTTTAACTAGTGTTACAGGAATGGTTCAAAAACATAGACAGTAAGGAAGAGTCCCTTTTCATATAATTAAATCGGCATTGTGCCTTTTGAGTTTAATTTCCGATGCACTTTCCTGGGTTTCATCGTCAACAAGAAGGTCAGAGGGACACAGTAAACCTGAAGTGAAGCATCGGAATCTATAACTAGTGTCACAGGAATGGTTAAAAACATAGACAGTAGGAAGAGTCAGTTTTCTTGTACTTAAGTCGGCAGTGTGCCTTCTGTATATAATTCCGATGCAATTTCTGTGTTTCATCGTCAATAGGAAGGTCACAGGGATTTAGTAAACCTGAAGTGAAGCATCGGAATCTATTACTAGTGTCACAGGATCGGTTCAAAACATAGACAGTAGGAAGAGTCAGTCTTCTTGTACTTCAGTGGGCATTGTGCCTTTTGTATATAATTCCGATGCAATTTCTGTGTTTCATCGTCAATAAGAAGATCAGATGGATGCAGTAAAACTCAAGTGAAGCATCGGAATCTATAACTAGTGTCACAGGAATGTTTCAAAACATAGACAGTAAGAAGAGTCAGTCTTCTTGTACTAAAGTCAGCATTGTGCCTTTTGTATTTAACTCCGATGCAATCTCTGTGCTTCATCATCAATAAGAAGGTCAGCTGGATACAGTATACCTGAAGTGCAGCATCTGAATCTATAACCAGTGTCACAGGAGTGGTTGAAACCATACACAGTAAGAAGAGTCAGTCTTCTTGTACATAAGTCTGCATTTTGCCTTTTGTATTTAGTTAAGATGCAATTTCTGTGTTTCATCGTCAATAAGGAGGTCAGAGAGATACAGTAAACCTGAAATGAAGCATCGGAATCCAAAACTAGTTTCACAGGAATGGTTCAAAACTTAGACAGTTGGAAGAGTCAGTCTTCTTGAACTTAAGTCGGCATTGTGCCTTTCGTATTTAATTCCGATGCAATTTCTGTGTTTCATCGTCAATTAGAAGGTCAGAGGGATACTGTAAAACGGAAGTGAAGCATCGGAATCTATAACTAGTGTCACAGGAGTGGTTCAAAACATAGACAGTAAGAAGAGTCAGTCTTCTTGTACCTAAGTCGGCATTGTGCCTTTTGTATATAATTCCGATGTAATTTCTGTGTTTCATCGTCAATAAGAAGGTCAGCTGGATACAGTGAACCTAAAGTGAAGCAACGGAATCTATTACTAGTGTCACAGGATTGGTTCAACACATAGGCAGTAAGAAGAGCCAGTCTTCTATTACTTGAGTCGGCATTGTGCCATTTGAATTAATTCCGATGAAATTTCTGTGTTTGATCGTCAATAAGAAGTTAAGAGGGATACAGTAAACCTGAAGTGAAGCATCGGAATCTATAACTAGTGTCACAGCAATGGTTCAAAGCATAGACAATAAGAAGAGTCAGTCTTCTTGTACTTAAGTCGGCATTGTGCATTAGTATTTAATTAAGATGCAATTTCTGTGTTTCATCGTCATTATGAAGGTCAGAGGGATACAGTAAACCTGAAGTGAAGCATCGGAATCTATGACTAGTGTCACAGGAATGGTTCAAACATAGACAGTAAGAAGAGTCAGTTTTCTTGTACTTAAGTCGGCATTATGCTTATTCTATTTAATTCCGATGCAATTTCTGTGTTTCGGCGTCAATGAGTAGGTCCAAGGAATACGGTAAACCTGAAGTGAAGCATCGGAATCTAAAACCGGTCTCACAGGAAAGGTTCAAAACATAGACAGTAAGAAGAGCCAGTCTTCTTGTACTTGAGTCGGCATTGTGCATTTTGTATTTAATTCCGATGCTATTTCTGTGTTTTATCGTCAATAAGAAGGTTAGAGGGATACAGTAACCCTGAAGTGAAGCATCGGAATCTATAACTAGTGCCACAGGAATGGTTCAAATCATAGACAGTAAGAAGAGTCAGTTTTCTTGTACTTAAGTCAGCATTGTGATTTTGTATTTAAATCCGATGCATTTTCTGTGTTTCATCGTCAATAAGAAGGTCACAGGGATACAGTAAACCAGAAGTGAAGCTTCGGTATCTAGAAGTAGTGTCACAGGAATGGTTCAAAACATAGACAGTAAGAGAAGCCAGTCTTCTTGTACTTGAGTCGGCATTGTGCTTTTTGTATTTAATTCCGATGCAATTTCTGTGTTTCATCGTCAATAAGAAGGTCAGAGGGATACAGTATACCTGAAGTGAAGCATCGGAATCTAAAACCGGTCTCACAGGAAAGGTTCAAAGCATAGACAGTAAGAAGAGCCAGTTTTCTTGTACTTAAGTCTGCATTGTGCCTTTTGCATTCAATTATGATGCAATTTCTGTATTTCACTGTCAATAAGAAGGTCCAAGGGATACCGTAAACCTGAAGTGAAGCATCGGAATCTATAACTAGTGTCACAGGAATGGTTCAAAGTATAGACAGTAGGAAGAGTCAGTCTTCTTGTACTTATGTCGGCATTGTGCCTTTTGTATATAATTCCGATGCAATTTCTGTGTTTCATCGTCAATATGAAGGTCAGAGGGAATCAGTAAACCTGAAGTGAAGCATCGGAATCTATAACTAGTGTCACAGGAATGGTTCAAAACATAGACAGTAAGAAGAGTCAGTATTCTTGTACTTAAGTCGGCATTGTGCCTATTCTATTTAATTCCGATGCAATTTCTGTGTTTCGGCGTCAATAGGAAGGTCCAAGGGATACGGTAAACCTGAAGTGAAGCATCGGAGTCTAAAACTTGTCTCACAGGAATGGTTCAAACATAGACAGTAAGAAGAGCCAGTCTTCTTGTACTTAAGTCGGCATTGTGCCTTTTGTATTTAATTCCGATGCAATTTCTGTGTTTTATCGTCAATAAGAAGGTTAGAGGGATACAGTAACCCTGAAGTGAAGCATCGGAATCTATAACTAGTGCCACAGGAATGTTTCAAATCATAGACAGTAAGAAGAGTCAGTTTTCTTGTACTAAAGTCAGCATTGTGATTTTGTATTTAAATCCGATGCTATTTCTGTGTTTCATCGTCAATAAGAAGGTCAAAGGGATACAGTAAACCTGAAGTGAAGCATCGGAATCTATTAACTAGTGTGACCGGAATGGTTCAAACATAGACAGTAAGAAGAGTCAGTTTTCTTGTACTTAAGTCGGCATTGTGCCTTTTGTATTTAATTCCGATGCAATTTCTGTGTTTCGTCATCAATAGAAATGTCCGTGGGATACAGTAAACCTGAAGTGAAGCATCGGAATCTAAAACCGGGCTCACAGGAAAGGTTCAAAGCATAGACAGTAAGAAGAGCCAGTCTTCTTGTACTTGAGTCGGCATTGTGCCTTTTCTATTTTATTCCGATGTAATTTCTGTCTTTCATTGTCAATAAGAACGTCAGAGTGATACTGTAAACCTGAAGTGAAGCATCGGAATCCATACCTAGTGTCACAGGAATGGTATAAAACATAGACAGTAAGAAGTGTCAGTTTTCTTGTACTTAAGTCGGCATTGTGCCTTTTGTATTCAATTCCGATGCAGTTTCTGCTTTTCGTCGACAATAAGAAGGTTCACGGGATACAGTAAACCTGAAGTGAAGCATTGGAATCAAAACCCGGTCTCACAGGAAAGGTTCAAAACATAGACAGTAAGAAGAGCCAGTCCTCTTGTACTTAAGTCGGCATTGTGCCTTTTGTATTTAATTTCGATGCAATTTCTGTGTTTCGTCGTCAATAAGAAGGTCCATGGCATACAGTAAACCGGAAGTGAGGCAACGGAATGTAAAACCTCTCTCACAGGAAAGGTACAAACCATAGACAGTAAGAAGAGCCAGTCTTCTTGTACTTGAGTCGGCATTGTGCATTTTGTATTTAATTCCGATGCAATTTCTGTGTTTCATCGTAAATAAGAAGGTCAGAGGGATACAGTGAACCTGAAGTGAAGCATCGGAATCTATAACTAGTGTCACAGGAATGGTTCAAAACATAGACAGTAAGAAGAGTCGGTTTTGTTGTAATTAAGTCGGCATTGTGCCTTTTGAGTTTAATTCCGACGCACACTCTGTGTTTCATCGTCAACAAGAAGGTCAGAGGGTACAGTAAACCTGAAGTGAAGCATCGGAATCTAAAACCGGTCTCACAGGCAAGGTTCAAAACATAGACAGTAAGAAGAGTCGGTTTTCTTGTACTTAATTCGGCATTGTGCCTTTTGTATTTAATTCCGATGCAATTTCTGTGTCTCATCGTCAATAAGGAGGTCCGATGGATACAGAAAACATGAAGTGAAGCATCGGTATCTTTAACTAGTGTTACAGGAATGGTTCAAAACATAGACAGTAAGAAGAATCCCTTTTCTTATAATTAAATCGGCATTGTGCCTTTTGAGTTTAATTCCGATGCACTTTCTGGGTTTCATCGTCAACAAGAAGGTCAGAGGGACACAGTAAACCTGAAGTGAAGCATCGGAATCTATAACTAGTGTCACAGGAATGGTTAAAAACATAGACAGTAGGAAGAGTCAGTTTTCTTGTACTTAAGTCGGCAGTGTGCCTTCTGTATATAATTCCGATGCAATTTCTGTGTTTCATCGTCAATAGGAAGGTCACAGGGATTTAGTAAACCTGAAGTGAAGCATCGGAATCTATTACTAGTGTCACAGGATCGGTTCAAAACATAGACAGTAGGAAGAGTCAGTCTTCTTGTACTTCAGTGGGCATTGTGCCTTTTGTATATAATTCCGATGCAATTTCTGTGTTTCATCGTCAATAAGAAGATCAGAGGGATGCAGTAAAACTCAAGTGAAGCATCGGAATCTATAATCAGTGTCACAGGAATGGTTCAAAACATAGACAGTAAGAAGAGTCAGTCTTCTTGTACTAAAGTCAGCATTGTGCCTTTTGTATTTAACTCCGATGCAATCTCTGTGCTTCATCATCAATAAGAAGGTCAGCTGGATACAGTATACCTGAAGTGCAGCATCTGAATCTATAACCAGTGTCACAGGAGTGGTTGAAACCATACCCAGTAAGAAGAGTCAGTCTTCTTGTACATAAGTCTGCATTTTGCCTTTTGTATTTAGTTAAGATGCAATTTCTGTGTTTCATCGTCAATAAGGAGGTCAGAGAGATACAGTAAACCTGAAATGAAGCATCGGAATCCAAAACTAGTTTCACAGGAATGGTTCAAAACTTAGACAGTAGGAAGAGTCAGTCTTCTTGAACTTAAGTCGGCATTGTGCCTTTCGTATTTAATTCCGATGCAATTGCTGTGTTTCATCGTCAATTAGAAGGTCAGAGGGATACTGTAAAACGGAAGTGAAGCATCGGAATCTATAACTAGTGTCACAGGAGTGGTTCAAAACATAGACAGTAAGAAGAGTCAGTCTTCTTGTACCTAAGTCGGCATTGTGCCTTTTGTATATAATTCCGATGTAATTTCTGTGTTTCATCGTCAATAAGAAGGTCAGCTGGATACAGTGAACCTAAAGTGAAGCAACGGAATCTATTACTAGTGTCACAGGATTGGTTCAACACATAGGCAGTAAGAAGAGCCAGTCTTCTATTACTTGAGTCGGCATTGTGCCATTTGAATTAATTCCGATGAAATTTCTGTGTTTGATCGTCAATAAGAAGTTAAGAGGGATACAGTAAACCTGAAGTGAAGCATCGGAATCTATAACTAGTGTCACAGCAATGGTTCAAAGCATAGACAATAAGAAGAGTCAGTCTTCTTGTACTTAAGTCGGCATTGTGCATTAGTATTTAATTAAGATGCAATTTCTGTGTTTCATCGTCATTATGAAGGTCAGAGGGATACAGTAAACCTGAAGTGAAGCATCGGAATCTATGACTAGTGTCACAGGAATGGTTCAAACATAGACAGTAAGAAGAGTCAGTTTTCTTGTACTTAAGTCGGCATTATGCTTATTCTATTTAATTCCGATGCAATTTCTGTGTTTCGGCGTCAATGAGTAGGTCCAAGGAATACGGTAAACCTGAAGTGAAGCATCGGAATCTAAAACCGGTCTCACAGGAAAGGTTCAAAACATAGACAGTAAGAAGAGCCAGTCTTCTTGTACTTGAGTCGGCATTGTGCATTTTGTATTTAATTCCGATGCTATTTCTGTGTTTTATCGTCAATAAGAAGGTTAGAGGGATACAGTAACCCTGAAGTGAAGCATCGGAATCTATAACTAGTGCCACAGGAATGGTTCAAATCATAGACAGTAAGAAGAGTCAGTTTTCTTGTACTTAAGTCAGCATTGTGATTTTGTATTTAAATCCGATGCATTTTCTGTGTTTCATCGTCAATAAGAAGGTCACAGGGATACAGTAAACCAGAAGTGAAGCTTCGGTATCTAGAAGTAATGTCACAGGAATGGTTCAAAACATAGACAGTAAGAGAAGCCAGTCTTCTTGTACTTGAGTCGGCATTGTGCTTTTTGTATTTAATTCCGATGCAATTTCTGTGTTTCATCGTCAATAAGAAGGTCAGAGGGATACAGTATACCTGAAGTGAAGCATCGGAATCTAAAACCGGTCTCACAGGAAAGGTTCAAAGCATAGACAGTAAGAAGAGCCAGTTTTCTTGTACTTAAGTCTGCATTGTGCCTTTTGCATTTAATTATGATGCAATTTCTGTATTTCACTGTCAATAAGAAGGTCCAAGGGATACCGTAAACCTGAAGTGAAGCATCGGAATCTATAACTAGTGTCACAGGAATGGTTCAAAGTATAGACAGTAGGAAGAGTCAGTCTTCTTGTACTTATGTCGGCATTGTGCCTTTTGTATATAATTCCGATGCAATTTCTGTGTTTCATCGTCAATATGAAGGTCAGAGGGAATCAGTAAACCTGAAGTGAAGCATCGGAATCTATAACTAGTGTCACAGGAATGGTTCAAAACATAGACAGTAAGAAGAGTCAGTATTCTTGTACTTAAGTCGGCATTGTGCCTATTCTATTTAATTCCGATGCAATTTCTGTGTTTCGGCGTCAATAGGAAGGTCCAAGGGATACGGTAAACCTGAAGTGAAGCATCGGAGTCTAAAACTTGTCTCACAGGAAAGGTTCAAACATAGACAGTAAGAAGAGCCAGTCTTCTTGTACTTAAGTCGGCATTGTGCCTTTTGTATTTAATTCCGATGCAATTTCTGTGTTTTATCGTCAATAAGAAGGTTAGAGGGATACAGTAACCCTGAAGTGAAGCATCGGAATCTATAACTAGTGCCACACGAATGGTTCAAATCATAGACAGTAAGAAGAGTCAGTTTCCTTGTACTAAAGTCAGCATTGTGATTTTGTATTTAAATCCGATGCTATTTCTGTGTTTCATCGTCAATAAGAAGGTCAAAGGGATACAGTAAACCTGAAGTGAAGCATCGGAATCTATTAACTAGTGTGACCGGAATGGTTCAAACATAGACAGTAAGAAGAGTCAGTTTTCTTGTACTTAAGTCGGCATTGTGCCTTTTGTATTTAATTCCGATGCAATTTCTGTGTTTCGTCATCAATAGAAATGTCCGTGGGATACAGTAAACCTGAAGTGAAGCATCGGAATCTAAAACCGGGCTCACAGGAAAGGTTCAAAGCATAGACAGTAAGAAGAGCCAGTCTTCTTGTACTTGAGTCGGCATTGTGCCTTTTCTATTTTATTCCGATGTAATTTCTGTCTTTCATTGTCAATAAGAACGTCAGAGTGATACTGTAAACCTGAAGTGAAGCATCGGAATCCATACCTAGTGTCACAGGATTGGTGTAAAACATAGACAGTAAGAAGTGTCAGTTTTTTTTGTACTTAAGTCGGCATTGTGCCTTTTGTATTCAATTCCGATGCAGTTTCTGCTTTTCGTCGACAATAAGAAGGTTCACGGGATACAGTAAACCTGAAGTGAAGCATCGGAATCAAAACCCGGTCTCACAGGAAAGGTTCAAAACATAGACAGTAAGAAGAGCCAGTCCTCTTGTACTTAAGTCGGCATTGTGCCTTTTGTATTTAATTTCGATGCTATTTCTGTGTTTCGTCGTCAATAAGAAGGTCCATGGCATACAGTAAACCCGAAGTGAGGCAACGGAATGTAAAACCTCTCTCACAGGAAAGGTACAAACCATAGACAGTAAGAAGAGCCAGTCTTCTTGTACTTGAGTCGGCATTGTGCATTTTGTATTTAATTCCGATGCAATTTCTGTGTTTCATCGTAAATAAGAAGGTCAGAGGGATACAGTGAACCTGAAGTGAAGCATCGGAATCTATAACTAGTGTCACAGGAATGGTTCAAAACATAGACAGTAAGAAGAGTCGGTTTTGTTGTAATTAAGTCGGCATTGTGCCTTTTGAGTTTAATTCCGACGCACTTTCTGTGTTTCATCGTCAACAAGAAGGTCAGAGGGTACAGTAAACCTGAAGTGAAGCATCGGAATCTAAATCCGGTCTCACAGGCAAGGTTCAAAACATAGACAGTAAGAAGAGTCGGTTTTCTTGTACTTAATTCGGCATTGTGCCTTTTGTATTTAATTCCGATGCAATTTCTGTGTCTCATCGTCAATAAGGAGGGCCGATGGATACAGAAAACATGAAGTGAAGCATCGGTATCTTTAACTAGTGTTACAGGAATGGTTCAAAACATAGACAGTAAGAAGAATCCCTTTTCTTATAATTAAATCGGCATTGTGCCTTTTGAGTTTAATTCCGATGCACTTTCTGGGTTTCATCGTCAACAAGAAGGTCAGAGGGACACAGTAAACCTGAAGTGAAGCATCGGAATCTATAACTAGTGTCACAGGAATGGTTAAAAACATAGACAGTAGGAAGAGTCAGTTTTCTTGTACTTAAGTCGGCAGTGTGCCTTCTGTATATAATTCCGATGCAATTTCTGTGTTTCATCGTCAATAGGAAGGTCACAGGGATTTAGTAAACCTGAAGTGAAGCATCGGAATCTATTACTAGTGTCACAGGATCGGTTCAAAACATAGACAGTAGGAAGAGTCAGTCTTCTTGTACTTCAGTGGGCATTGTGCCTTTTGTATATAATTCCGATGCAATTTCTGTGTTTCATCGTCAATAAGAAGATCAGAGGGATGCAGTAAAACTCAAGTGAAGCATCGGAATCTATAATCAGTGTCACAGGAATGGTTCAAAACATAGACAGTAAGAAGAGTCAGTCTTCTTGTACTAAAGTCAGCATTGTGCCTTTTGTATTTAACTCCGATGCAATCTCTGTGCTTCATCATCAATAAGAAGGTCAGCTGGATACAGTATACCTGAAGTGCAGCATCTGAATCTATAACCAGTGTCACAGGAGTGGTTGAAACCATACCCAGTAAGAAGAGTCAGTCTTCTTGTACATAAGTCTGCATTTTGCCTTTTGTATTTAGTTAAGATGCAATTTCTGTGTTTCATCGTCAATAAGGAGGTCAGAGAGATACAGTAAACCTGAAATGAAGCATCGGAATCCAAAACTAGTTTCACAGGAATGGTTCAAAACTTAGACAGTAGGAAGAGTCAGTCTTCTTGAACTTAAGTCGGCATTGTGCCTTTCGTATTTAATTCCGATGCAATTTCTGTGTTTCATCGTCAATTAGAAGGTCAGAGGGATACTGTAAAAAGGGAGTGAAGCATCGGAATCAATAACTAGTGTCACAGGAGTGGTTCAAAACATAGACAGTAAGAAGAGTCAGTCTTCTTGTACCTAAGTCGGCATTGTGCCTTTTGTATATTATTCCGATGCAATTTCTGTGTTTCATCGTCAATAAGAAAGTCAGCTGGATACAGTGAACCTAAAGTGAAGCAACGGAATCTATTACTAGTGTCACAGGATTGGTTCAACACATAGGCAGTAAGAAGAGCCAGTCTTCTATTACTTGAGTCGGCATTGTGCCGTTTGAATTAATTCCGATGAAATTTCTGTGTTTGATCGTCAATAAGAAGTTAAGAGGGATACAGTAAACCTGAAGTGAAGCATCGGAATCTATAACTAGTGTCACAGCAATGGTTCAAAGCATAGACAATAAGAAGAGTCACTCTTCTTGTACTTAAGTCGGCATTGTGCATTTGTATTTAATTAAGATGCAATTTCTGTGTTTCATCGTCATTATGAAGGTCAGAGGGATACAGTAAACCTGAAGTGAAGCATCGGAATCTATGACTAGTGTCACAGGAATGGTTCAAACATAGACAGTAAGAAGAGTCAGTTTTCTTGTACTTAAGTCGGCATTATGCTTATTCTATTTAATTCCGATGCTATTTCTGTGTTTCGGCGTCAATGAGTAGGTCCAAGGAATACGGTAAACCTGAAGTGAAGCATCGGAATCTAAAACCGGTCTCACAGGAAAGGTTCAAAACATAGACAGTAAGAAGAGCCAGTCTTCTTGTACTTGAGTCGGCATTGTGCATTTTGTATTTAATTCCGATGCTATTTCTGTGTTTTATCGTCAATAAGAAGGTTAGAGGGATACAGTAACCCTGAAGTGAAGCATCGGAATCTATAACTAGTGCCACAGGAATGGTTCAAATCATAGACAGTAAGAAGAGTCAGTTTTCTTGTACTTAAGTAAGCATTGTGATTTTGTATTTAAATCCGATGCATTTTCTGTGTTTCATCGTCAATAAGAAGGTCACAGGGATACAGTAAACCAGAAGTGAAGCTTCGGTATCTAGAAGAAGTGTCACAGGAATGGTTCAAAACATAGACAGTAAGAGAAGCCAGTCTTCTTGTACTTGAGTCGGCATTGTGCTTTTTGTATTTAATTCCGATGCAATTTCTGTGTTTCATCGTCAATAAGAAGGTCAGAGGGATACAGTATACCTGAAGTGAAGCATCGGAATCTAAAACCGGTCTCACAGGAAAGGTTCAAAGCATAGACAGTAAGAAGAACCAGTTTTCTTGTACTTAAGTCTGCATTGTGCCTTTTGCATTTAATTATGATGCAATTTCTGTATTTCACTGTCAATAAGAAGGTCCAAGGGATACCGTAAACCTGAAGTGAAGCATCGGAATCTATAACTAGTGTCACAGGAATGGTTCAAAACGTAGACAGTAAGAAGAGTCAGTCTTCTTGTACTTAAGTCGGCATTGTGCGTTTTGTATATAATTCCAATGCAATTTCTGTATTTCATCGTCTATAAGAAGGTCAGAGGGATACAGTAAACCTGAAGTGAAGCATCGGAATCCATAACTAGTGTCACAGGAATGGTTCAAAACATAGACAGTAAGAGAAGCCAGTCTTCTTGTTCTTGAGTCGGCATTGTGCTTTTTGTATTTAATTCCGATGCAATTTCTGTGTTTCATCGTCAATAAGAAGGTCGGAGGGATACAGTAAACCTGAAGTGAAGCATCGGAATCTATAACTAGTGTCACAGGAATGGTTCAAAGCATAGACAGTAGGAAGAGTCAGTCTTCTTGTACTTATGTCGGCATTGTGCCTTTTGTATATAATTCCGATGCAATTTCTGTGTTTCATCGTCAATATGAAGGTCAGAGGGAATCAGTAAACCTGAAGTGAAGCATCGGAATCTATAACTAGTGTCACAGGAATGGTTCAAAACATAGACAGTAAGAAGAGTCAGTATTCTTGTACTTAAGTCGGCATTGTGCCTATTCTATTTAATTCCGATGCAATTTCTGTGTTTCGGCGTCAATAGGAAGGTCCAAGGGATACGGTAAACCTGAAGTGAAGCATCGGAGTCTAAAACTTGTCTCACAGGAAAGGTTCAAACATAGACAGTAAGAAGAGCCAGTTTTCTTGTACTTAAGTCGGCATTGTGCCTTTTGTATTTAATTCCGATGCAATTTCTGTGTTTTATCGTCAATAAGAAGGTTAGGGGGATACAGTAACCCTGAAGTGAAGCATCGGAATCTATAACTAGTGCCACAGGAATGGTTCAAATCATAGACAGTAAGAAGAGTCAGTTTTCTTGTACTTAAGTCAGCATTGTGATTTTGTATTTAAATCCGATGCTATATCTGTGTTTCATCGTCAATAAGCAGGTCAAAGGGATACAGTAAACCTGAAGTGAAGCATCGGAATCCATAACTAGTGTCACAGGAATGGTTCAAAACATAAACCGTAAGAAGTGTCAGTTTTCTTGTACTTAAGTCGGCATTGTGCCTTTTGTATTCAATTCCAATGCAATTTCTGCTTTTCATCGTCAATAAGAAGGTCCACGTGATACAGTAAACCTGAAGTGAAGCATCGGAATCTAAAACCGGTCTCACAGGAAAGGTTCAAAGCATAGACAGTAAGAAGAGCCAGTTTTCTTGTACTTGAGTCGGCATTGTGCCTTTTGTATTTAATTCCGATGCAATTTCTGTGTTTCATCGTCAATAAGAAAGTCAGAGGGATACAGTATACCTGAAGTGAAGCATCGGAATCTATAACTAGTGTCACAGGAATGGTTCAAATCATAGACAGTAAGAAGTGTCAGTTTTCTTGTACGTAAGTCGGTATTGTGCCTTTTGTATTTAATTCCGATGCATTTTCTGTGTTTCGTCGTCAATAAGAAGGTCCATGGGGTACAGTAAACCGGAAGTGAAGCAACGGAATCTAAAACCTGTCTCACAGGAAAGGATCAAATCATAGACAGTAAGAAGAGCCCATATTCTTGTACTTAAGTCGGCAATGTGCCTTTCGTATTTAATCCCGATGCAATTTCTATGTTCCATCGTCAATAAGAAGGTCAGATTGATACAGTAAACCTAAAGTGAGGCATCGGAATCTAAAACCGGTCTCACAGGAAAGGTTCAAACATAGACAGTTAGAAGAGCCAGTCTTCTTAGACTTGAGTCACCATTGTGCCTTTTGTATCTAATTCCGATGCAATTTCTGTGTTTCATCGTCAATAAGAAGGTCAGAGGGATACAGTAAACCTGAAGTGAAGCATCGGAATCTATAACTAGTGTCACAGGTATGGTTCATAACATAGACAGTAGGAAGAGTCAGTCTCCTTGTACTTAAGTCGGCATTGTGCCTATTTTATTTAATTCCGATGCAATTTCTATGTTTCATCGTCAATAAGAAGGTCAAAGGGATACAGTAAACCTGGAGTGAAGCATCGGAATCTATAACTAGTGTCACAGGAACGGTTCAAAATATACACAGTAAGAAGAGTCTGTTTTCTTGTACTTAAGTCGGCATCGTGCATTTTGTATTTAATTCCGATGCAATTCCTGTGTTTCATCGTCAATAAGGAGGCCAGAGGGATACAGTAAACCTGAAGTGAAGCATCGGAATCTCGTAACTAGTGTCACCGTGATGGTTCAAACATAGACAGTAAGAAGAGTCAGTTTTCTTGTACTTAAGTCGGCATTGTGCCTTTTGTATTTAATTCCGATGCAATTTCTCTGTTTCGTCATCAATAGAAATGTCCATGGGATACAGTAAACCTGAAGTGAAGCATCGGAAACTAAAACCAGGCTCACAGGAAAAGTTCAAAGCATAGACAGTAAGAAGAGCCAGTCTTCTTGTACTTGAGTCGGCATTGTGACTTTTGTATTTAATTCCGATGCAATTTCTGTGTTTCATCGTCAATAAGAAGGTCAGAGGGATACAGTAAACCAAAAGAGAAGCATCTAAATCTATAACTAGTGTCACAGGAATGGTTCAAAACATAGACAGTAAGAAGAGTCAGTTTTCTTGTACTTAAGTCGGTATTGTGCCTTTGGTATTTAATTCCGATGCAATTTCTGTGTTCCATCGTCAATAAGAGGGTCACAGGGATACAGTAATCCTGAAGTGAAGCATCGTAATCTATAACTAGTGTCACAGGAATGGTTCAAAACATAGACAGTAAGAAGAGTCAGTTTTCTTGTACTTAAGTCGGCATTGTGCCTTTTCTATTTTATTCCGATGCAATTTCTGTGTTTCATTGTCAATAAGAACGTCAGAGGGATACAGTAAACCTGAAGTGAAGCGTCGGAATCCATACCTAGTGTCACAGGAATGGTTCAAAACATAGACAGTAAGAAGTGTCAGTTTTCTTGTACTTAAGTCGGCATTGTGCCTTTTGTATTCAATTCCGATGCAATTTCTGCTTTTCGTCAATAAGAAGGTTCACGGGATACAGTAAACCTGAAGTGAAGCATCGGAATCTAAACCCGGTCTCACAGGAAAGGTTCAAAACATAGACAGTAAGAAGAGCCAGTCCTTTTGTATTTGAGTCGGCTTTGTGCTTTTTGTATTTAATCCGATGCAATTTCTGTGTTTCGTCGTCAATAAGAAGGTCCATGGCATACAGTAAACCGGAAGTGAAGCAACGGAAGGTTAAACCACTCTCACAGGAAAGGTTCAAAACATAGACAGTAAGAAGAGCCAGTCTACTTGTACTTGAGTCGGCATTGTGCATTTTGTATTTAATTCCGATGCAATTTCTGTGTTTCTTCGTCCATAAGAAGGTCAGAGAGATACAGTAAACCTGAAGTGAAGCATCGGAATCTATAACTTAGTGTCACAGGAATGGTTCAAAACATAGACAGTAAGAAGAGTCAGTTTTGTTGTAATTAAGTAGGCATTGTGCCTTTTGAGTTTAATTCCGATGCATTTTCTGTGTTTCATCGTCATCAAGAAGGTCAGAGGTACAGTAAACCTGAAGTGAAGCGTCGGAAACTAAAACCGGTCTCACAGGAAAGGTCAAAACATAGACAGTAAGAAGAGACAGTCTTCTTGTACTTGAGTCGGCATTGTGCCTTTTGTATTTAATTCCGATGCAATTACTGTGTTTTATCGTCAATAAGAAGGTCACAGGGATACAGTAAACCTGAAGTGAAGCATCGAGAATCTATAACTAGTATCACAGGTATGGTTCAAAGCACTAGACAGTAAGAAGAGTCAGTTTTCTTGTACTTAATTCGGCATTGTGCTATTTGTATTTAATTCCGATGCCATTTCTGTGTTTCATCGTCAATTTGGAGGTCCGAGGGATACAGAAAACTGAAGTGAAGCATCTGAATCTATAACTAGTGTCACTGGATGGTTCAACCATAGACAGCAAGAAGAGTCAGTTTTACTTGTACTTCAGTCGGCATTGTGCCTTTTGTATTTAATTCCGATGAAATTTCTGTGTTACGTCCGTCAATAAGAAAGTCCAAGTGATACAGTAGACCTGAAGAGAAGCATCGGAATCTAAAGCCGGGCTCACAGGAAAGGTTCAAAACATAGACAGTAAG
>NW_025727358.1:35000-38051 GCF_021461385.2 Schistocerca piceifrons | reverse complement strand
GCTCCAATAGCGTATATTAAAGTTGTTGCGGTTAAAAAGCTCGTAGTTGGATTGTGTCCCACGCTGTTGGTTCACCGCCCGTCGGTGTTTAACTGGCATGTATCGTGGGACGTCCTGCCGGTGGGGGCGAGCTGAAGGCGTGCGACCGCCTCGTGCGTGCTCGTGCGTCCCGAGGCGGACCCCGTTGAAATCCTACCAGGGTGCTCTTTATTGAGTGTCTCGGTGGGCCGGCAACGTTTACTTTGAACAAATTAGAGTGCTTAAAGCAGGCAAGCCCGCCTGAATACTGTGTGCATGGAATAATGGAATAGGACCTCGGTTCTATTTTGTTGGTTTTCGGACCCGAGGTAATGATTAATAGGGACAGGCGGGGGCATTCGTATTGCGACGTTAGAGGTGAAATTCTTGGATCGTCGCAAGACGAACAGAAGCGAAAGCATTTGCCAAGTATGTTTTCATTAATCAAGAACGAAAGTTAGAGGTTCGAAGGCGATCAGATACCGCCCTAGTTCTAACCATAAACGATGCCAGCCAGCGATCCGCCGCAGTTCCTCCGATGACTCGGCGGGCAGCCTCCGGGAAACCAAAGCTTTTGGGTTCCGGGGGAAGTATGGTTGCAAAGCTGAAACTTAAAGGAATTGACGGAAGGGCACCACCAGGAGTGGAGCCTGCGGCTTAATTTGACTCAACACGGGAAACCTCACCAGGCCCGGACACCGGAAGGATTGACAGATTGATAGCTCTTTCTTGATTCGGTGGGTGGTGGTGCATGGCCGTTCTTAGTTGGTGGAGCGATTTGTCTGGTTAATTCCGATAACGAACGAGACTCTAGCCTGCTAACTAGTCGCGTGACATCCTTCGTGCTGTCAGCGATTACTTTTCTTCTTAGAGGGACAGGCGGCTTCTAGCCGCACGAGATTGAGCAATAACAGGTCTGTGATGCCCTTAGATGTTCTGGGCCGCACGCGCGCTACACTGAAGGAATCAGCGTGTCTTCCTAGGCCGAAAGGTCGGGGTAACCCGCTGAACCTCCTTCGTGCTAGGGATTGGGGCTTGCAATTGTTCCCCATGAACGAGGAATTCCCAGTAAGCGCGAGTCATAAGCTCGCGTTGATTACGTCCCTGCCCTTTGTACACACCGCCCGTCGCTACTACCGATTGAATGATTTAGTGAGGTCTTCGGACTGGTACGCGGCATTGACTCTGTCGTTGCCGATGCTACCGGAAAGATGACCAAACTTGATCATTTAGAGGAAGTAAAAGTCGTAACAAGGTTTCCGTAGGTGAACCTGCGGAAGGATCATTACCGACTAGACTGCATGTCTTTCGATGTGCGTGTCGTGTCGCGCAACACGCTACCTGTACGGCTCGCCGTAGCCGTGCGCCGCGTGCGGAACCACGCGTGCCTCTCAAAACTAGCGGCAATGTTGTGTGGTACGAGCGCTGAAGCGCTGGAGCGGCTGGCCTGCGGCACCTGGCGCCTGGCGCCGGTTTTGAATGACTTTCGCCCGAGTGCCTGTCCGCTCCGGTGTGGAGCCGTACGACGCCCGTCGGCCGTGAGGCCGTTGGACACAGAACGCTGGAACAGGGGCCGCCACACGCCTCACTCCCGCCTATGCGACCGTCTCGAAAGAGACGGCGGAAACTGAGAAAAGATCACCCAGGACGGTGGATCACTCGGCTCGTGGGTCGATGAAGAACGCAGCAAATTGCGCGTCGACATGTGAACTGCAGGACACATGAACATCGACGTTTCGAACGCACATTGCGGTCCATGGATTCCGTTCCCGGGCCACGTCTGGCTGAGGGTCGGCTACGTATACTGAAGCGCGCGGCGTTTGCCCCGCTTCGCAGACCTGGGAGTGTCGCGGCCGCCTGTGGGGCCGGCCGCGTCTCCTCAAACGTGCGATGCGCGCCCGTCGCCTGGCGGTTCGCATACCGGTACTTTCTCGGTAGCGTGCACAGCCGGCTGGCGGTGTGGCGTGCGACACCTCGTACAACGACCTCAGAGCAGGCGAGACTACCCGCTGAATTTAAGCATATTACTAAGCGGAGGAAAAGAAACTAACAAGGATTCCCCCAGTAGCGGCGAGCGAACAGGGAAGAGTCCAGCACCGAACCCCGCAGGCTGCCGCCTGTCGTGGCATGTGGTGTTTGGGAGGGTCCACTACCCCGACGCCTCGCGCCGAGCCCAAGTCCAACTTGAATGAGGCCACGGCCCGTAGAGGGTGCCAGGCCCGTAGCGGCCGGTGCGAGCGTCGGCGGGACCTCTCCTTCGAGTCGGGTTGCTTGAGAGTGCAGCTCCAAGTGGGTGGTAAACTCCATCTGAGACTAAATATGACCACGAGACCGATAGCGAACAAGTACCGTGAGGGAAAGTTGAAAAGAACTTTGAAGAGAGAGTTCAAAAGTACGTGAAACCGTTCTGGGGTAAACGTGAGAAGTCCGAAAGGTCGAACGGGTGAGATTCACGCCCATCCGGCCACTGGCCTCCGCCCTCGGCAGATGGGGCCGGCCGCCCGCGCGGAGCAATCCGCGGCGGGGTCGTGTCCGGTTGCCTTTCCACTCGCCGCGGGGTGGGGCCGTTCCGGTGTGCGGTGGGCCGCACTTCTCCCCTAGTAGGACGTCGCGACCCGCTGGGTGCCGGCCTACGGCCCGGGTGCGCAGCCTGTCCTTCCGCGGGCCTCGGTTCGCGTCTGTTGGGCAGAGCCCCGGTGTCCTGGCTGGCTGCCCGGCGGTATATCTGGAGGAGTCGATTCGCCCCTTTGGGCGCTCGGGCTCCCGGCAAGCGCGCGCGGTTCTTCCCGGATGACGGACCTACCTGGCCCGGCCCCGGACCCGCGCCGCTGTTGGCTCGGGATGCTCTCGGGCGGAATAATCGCTCCCGTCAGCGGCGCTTCAGCTTTGGACAATTTCACGACCCGTCTTGAAACACGGACCAAGGAGTCTAACATGTGCGCGAGTCATTGGGCTGTACGAAACCTAAAGGCGTAATGAAAGTGAAGGTCTCGCCTTGCGCGGGCCGAGGGAGGATGGGGCTTCCCCGCCCTT
>NW_025727358.1:27500-30000 GCF_021461385.2 Schistocerca piceifrons | reverse complement strand
AGCGCCGCCTCTAATAAGCCAAAGGTGCATCCTGACGTGACAAATCTGATCATGTCACAAGCATTCACTTACTATAATCACTATCAACGAACCTGCCGCCCCCGCCCCCCCCCCCCCTACACCTTTCCGTACAACAACGTGTAACCTAACCTAACCTAACCTAACCTATGTTGTACCTTAACCTAACCTATGTTGTACCTTAACCTAACCTATGTTGTACCTTAACCTAACCTATGTTGTACCTTAACCTAACCTATGTTGTACCTTAACCTAACCTATGTTGTACCTTAACCTAACCTATGTTGTACCTTAACCTAACCTATGTTGTACCTTAACCTAACCCATGTTGTACCTTAACCTAACCCATGTTGTACCTTAACCTAACCCATGTTGTACCTTAACCTAACCCATGTTGTACCTTAACCTAACCCATGTTGTACCTTAACCTAACCCATGTTGTGCCTCAACCTAACCCATGTTGTGCCTCAACCTAACCCATGTTGTGCCTCAACCTAACCCATGTTGTGCCTTAACCTAACCCATGTTGTGCCTCAACCTAACCCATGTTGTGCCTTAACCTAACCCATGTTGTGCCTTAACCTAACCCATGTTGTGCCTTAACCTAACCCATGTTGTGCCTTAACCTAACCCATGTTGTGCCTTAACCTAACCCATGTTGTGCCTTAACCTAACCCATGTTGTGCCTTAACCTAACCCATGTTGTGCCTTAACCTAACCCATGTTGTCGCCTTAACGTAACCCACGTTGTCGCCTAAACCTGCTCTGTAATTGTTATACGACTCGTTCAATTACTGTAGTGTTGCCCACCCGCAACCCTCGCAATATAGTTCGCTACTCGCACTGCCCGCACCCCTGTGTATCGCTTCATGTTAAACACCTTGCAAGTCTTGCTCACTTTCCACATGCTCCTGCTGTACACTGTAATGTGGATGGCAGCAGGACGTACATGCCGCCCCTCCCCACGTCCCCACCTTGCCCCCTGCCTTCGCAAGCTGGTTGGTGAGAAGTTTGCATGTTCAATGCCCTTCGCATGCGACGTACTCAGGCTACGTTGTGGTGCGGCCTGTGTCAACTGTCCGCTGATGTCGTACGCGTGAACCACAATCTGTACTGCACATTCGTCCTTATGTACTGAATGATACATCGTGGCACATGTGTGACCGCACAACGACTGCGCCCAAAAACGGCGGACCATACAGTGCAAATATTGTGCACGCAGCTACGTGTCGTCTCCCTATGAGAGCTGGATTGCAGTGTGGTACGCCATAGAGACGTGTGGGAGGAACGGACGCCGTGGATGGCGATCAGCATGAGCTGTCTGTTGATGTATTCGGACCTAGTCGTCTCTCCTCACACACCGTGATGGCATGGTGCACCGCGTTCCATATCTGCGACATGCTACAGAGGCCGGTTGACAGTCGTTCGAGCAATGGACATCGCATACGTACGGGGGCCACCTTCCACGTATTGTCTAGGCGTGCACATTTTGTTGCGTGTATGTGGGCAGACGTAGTGTGGCGTGACACCTGACACAGGCATGCAATAATCGTTGAAGTTGCAAATGGCGATGGACGCCTGCGTTTTCTGGTGAAGTTACGCAAATGAACAAATGGTAACCTGTTGTGGTGCGGTTGTTCTCGCTAGGGGTGAATCGGTGATGGCGACGATAGGTTGAGGTACTAACCGGTTGTTCCAGCGATACCCACCATGCCGACGAAACTGAACGGCATCTGGGTGTGAAGCGATACGCGGCGGTGGCTGGGTGGGACCGTCCCCGGCCGGTGAGGGGGCGCCTCCCGGCGTGCTGGCCGCGCGGTGCGTGGGCGCACGCGCTACAGCCGGCTGGTGGGGGCGGCCAGTGGCAGGCGCGCCGGCCGACGGACGCGGCAGGCGTCGCAGCTGCGCGCCGGCGCACCCTGCGCGCGGCGCCGTGCGGCCAAAGTAGGTCCTCGCGGGCCCGGTGCGAAGCGCGGTGGACATCTTCAGTGTGCTGGTCCGATTGAGGACTGTGTGCGTTGAGGATGCGCCGCCGCCCGGCGCTCGGCGCCGCGACGCCGTCTGCTGCTCGGTCGCCCCAGCGGTTCTCGCTGGTGGTTTGTATCGCAGCTGTGCGGATGTGTTGGCGCGTGCGCTGTGCTGGGAGAGTTCGCTTCGGCACCCAAGTGGGGCTTTTGTCCTTCTGTGGCGCTGGCGTTGGAGCTGCCGGTCACCGTAGGTGGCGCGTGTTGTCTCCCGCCGGCAATGCCACGACAGCACGCTCCCGGGCCTCTGTCGGCAGCGGCAAGCTCAGTTGGGAGCACGGGTGGTCGCACCGAAAGCGTCTACTCGCCTAACTCCGGGCGATTGCGCCTCTCTCGAACCCGACCAAGTACTTGGGACGGCGCTGCGCGCCGCCGGGACCTGAGAGGGTTTCGAGGTGTATTGTGCAGGGGAGCTCAGCCTCCTCCTGTTTGCAGAATGATTGAGCGGACGCTTGCGT
>NW_025727358.1:12500-15000 GCF_021461385.2 Schistocerca piceifrons | reverse complement strand
AAAATACAATATCCCAGCCTTTCGACATCCACCATTGCGCAGACCAGGCACCAACACCCACACATGTCCTATACAACGGTGCACCCAACATCACAATAGTACCTCCTGTCACAGCGCACAAACAATGACATGAGTCAAAGACACAGGTCTCACACAAGCATAGAATTGGAGCGCCGCCTCTAATAAGCCAAAGGTGCATCCTGACGTGACAAATCTGATCATGTCACAAGCATTCACTTACTATAATCACTATCAACGAACCTGCCGCCCCCGCCCCCCCCCCCCCCTACACCTTTCCGTACAACAACGTGTAACCTAACCTAACCTAACCTAACCTATGTTGTACCTTAACCTAACCTATGTTGTACCTTAACCTAACCTATGTTGTACCTTAACCTAACCTATGTTGTACCTTAACCTAACCTATGTTGTACCTTAACCTAACCTATGTTGTACCTTAACCTAACCTATGTTGTACCTTAACCTAACCTATGTTGTACCTTAACCTAACCCATGTTGTACCTTAACCTAACCCATGTTGTACCTTAACCTAACCCATGTTGTACCTTAACCTAACCCATGTTGTACCTTAACCTAACCCATGTTGTACCTTAACCTAACCCATGTTGTGCCTCAACCTAACCCATGTTGTGCCTCAACCTAACCCATGTTGTGCCTCAACCTAACCCATGTTGTGCCTTAACCTAACCCATGTTGTGCCTCAACCTAACCCATGTTGTGCCTTAACCTAACCCATGTTGTGCCTTAACCTAACCCATGTTGTGCCTTAACCTAACCCATGTTGTGCCTTAACCTAACCCATGTTGTGCCTTAACCTAACCCATGTTGTGCCTTAACCTAACCCATGTTGTGCCTTAACCTAACCCATGTTGTGCCTTAACCTAACCCATGTTGTCGCCTTAACGTAACCCACGTTGTCGCCTAAACCTGCTCTGTAATTGTTATACGACTCGTTCAATTACTGTAGTGTTGCCCACCCGCAACCCTCGCAATATAGTTCGCTACTCGCACTGCCCGCACCCCTGTGTATCGCTTCATGTTAAACACCTTGCAAGTCTTGCTCACTTTCCACATGCTCCTGCTGTACACTGTAATGTGGATGGCAGCAGGACGTACATGCCGCCCCTCCCCACGTCCCCACCTTGCCCCCTGCCTTCGCAAGCTGGTTGGTGAGAAGTTTGCATGTTCAATGCCCTTCGCATGCGACGTACTCAGGCTACGTTGTGGTGCGGCCTGTGTCAACTGTCCGCTGATGTCGTACGCGTGAACCACAATCTGTACTGCACATTCGTCCTTATGTACTGAATGATACATCGTGGCACATGTGTGACCGCACAACGACTGCGCCCAAAAACGGCGGACCATACAGTGCAAATATTGTGCACGCAGCTACGTGTCGTCTCCCTATGAGAGCTGGATTGCAGTGTGGTACGCCATAGAGACGTGTGGGAGGAACGGACGCCGTGGATGGCGATCAGCATGAGCTGTCTGTTGATGTATTCGGACCTAGTCGTCTCTCCTCACACACCGTGATGGCATGGTGCACCGCGTTCCATATCTGCGACATGCTACAGAGGCCGGTTGACAGTCGTTCGAGCAATGGACATCGCATACGTACGGGGGCCACCTTCCACGTATTGTCTAGGCGTGCACATTTTGTTGCGTGTATGTGGGCAGACGTAGTGTGGCGTGACACCTGACACAGGCATGCAATAATCGTTGAAGTTGCAAATGGCGATGGACGCCTGCGTTTTCTGGTGAAGTTACGCAAATGAACAAATGGTAACCTGTTGTGGTGCGGTTGTTCTCGCTAGGGGTGAATCGGTGATGGCGACGATAGGTTGAGGTACTAACCGGTTGTTCCAGCGATACCCACCATGCCGACGAAACTGAACGGCATCTGGGTGTGAAGCGATACGCGGCGGTGGCTGGGTGGGACCGTCCCCGGCCGGTGAGGGGGCGCCTCCCGGCGTGCTGGCCGCGCGGTGCGTGGGCGCACGCGCTACAGCCGGCTGGTGGGGGCGGCCAGTGGCAGGCGCGCCGGCCGACGGACGCGGCAGGCGTCGCAGCTGCGCGCCGGCGCACCCTGCGCGCGGCGCCGTGCGGCCAAAGTAGGTCCTCGCGGGCCCGGTGCGAAGCGCGGTGGACATCTTCAGTGTGCTGGTCCGATTGAGGACTGTGTGCGTTGAGGATGCGCCGCCGCCCGGCGCTCGGCGCCGCGACGCCGTCTGCTGCTCGGTCGCCCCAGCGGTTCTCGCTGGTGGTTTGTATCGCAGCTGTGCGGATGTGTTGGCGCGTGCGCTGTGCTGGGAGAGTTCGCTTCGGCACCCAAGTGGGGCTTTTGTCCTTCTGTGGCGCTGGCGTTGGAGCTGCCGGTCACCGTAGGTGGCGCGTGTTGTCTCCCGCCGGCAATGCCACGACAGCACGCTCCCGGGCCTCTGTCGGCAGCGGCAAGCTCAGTTGGGAGCACGGGTGGTCG
>NW_025727358.1:0-2500 GCF_021461385.2 Schistocerca piceifrons | reverse complement strand
TTCGTCCTTATGTACTGAATGATACATCGTGGCACATGTGTGACCGCACAACGACTGCGCCCAAAAACGGCGGACCATACAGTGCAAATATTGTGCACGCAGCTACGTGTCGTCTCCCTATGAGAGCTGGATTGCAGTGTGGTACGCCATAGAGACGTGTGGGAGGAACGGACGCCGTGGATGGCGATCAGCATGAGCTGTCTGTTGATGTATTCGGACCTAGTCGTCTCTCCTCACACACCGTGATGGCATGGTGCACCGCGTTCCATATCTGCGACATGCTACAGAGGCCGGTTGACAGTCGTTCGAGCAATGGACATCGCATACGTACGGGGGCCACCTTCCACGTATTGTCTAGGCGTGCACATTTTGTTGCGTGTATGTGGGCAGACGTAGTGTGGCGTGACACCTGACACAGGCATGCAATAATCGTTGAAGTTGCAAATGGCGATGGACGCCTGCGTTTTCTGGTGAAGTTACGCAAATGAACAAATGGTAACCTGTTGTGGTGCGGTTGTTCTCGCTAGGGGTGAATCGGTGATGGCGACGATAGGTTGAGGTACTAACCGGTTGTTCCAGCGATACCCACCATGCCGACGAAACTGAACGGCATCTGGGTGTGAAGCGATACGCGGCGGTGGCTGGGTGGGACCGTCCCCGGCCGGTGAGGGGGCGCCTCCCGGCGTGCTGGCCGCGCGGTGCGTGGGCGCACGCGCTACAGCCGGCTGGTGGGGGCGGCCAGTGGCAGGCGCGCCGGCCGACGGACGCGGCAGGCGTCGCAGCTGCGCGCCGGCGCACCCTGCGCGCGGCGCCGTGCGGCCAAAGTAGGTCCTCGCGGGCCCGGTGCGAAGCGCGGTGGACATCTTCAGTGTGCTGGTCCGATTGAGGACTGTGTGCGTTGAGGATGCGCCGCCGCCCGGCGCTCGGCGCCGCGACGCCGTCTGCTGCTCGGTCGCCCCAGCGGTTCTCGCTGGTGGTTTGTATCGCAGCTGTGCGGATGTGTTGGCGCGTGCGCTGTGCTGGGAGAGTTCGCTTCGGCACCCAAGTGGGGCTTTTGTCCTTCTGTGGCGCTGGCGTTGGAGCTGCCGGTCACCGTAGGTGGCGCGTGTTGTCTCCCGCCGGCAATGCCACGACAGCACGCTCCCGGGCCTCTGTCGGCAGCGGCAAGCTCAGTTGGGAGCACGGGTGGTCGCACCGAAAGCGTCTACTCGCCTAACTCCGGGCGATTGCGCCTCTCTCGAACCCGACCAAGTACTTGGGACGGCGCTGCGCGCCGCCGGGACCTGAGAGGGTTTCGAGGTGTATTGTGCAGGGGAGCTCAGCCTCCTCCTGTTTGCAGAATGATTGAGCGGACGCTTGCGTGTTCGCGCGGGCCCCCGGGACACACTCCCGGGCGGCCGGCTGCTCAGCTCTAGTTGACGCAGCTCCCTGGTTGATCCTGCCAGTAGTCATATGCTTGTCTCAAAGATTAAGCCATGCATGTCTCAGTACAAGCCGCATTAAGGTGAAACCGCGAATGGCTCATTAAATCAGTTATGGTTCCTTAGATCGTACCCACGTTACTTGGATAACTGTGGTAATTCTAGAGCTAATACATGCAAACAGAGTCCCGACCAGAGATGGAAGGGACGCTTTTATTAGATCAAAACCAATCGGTCGGCTCGTCCGGTCCGTTTGCCTTGGTGACTCTGAATAACTTTGGGCTGATCGCACGGTCCTCGTACCGGCGACGCATCTTTCAAATGTCTGCCTTATCAACTGTCGATGGTAGGTTCTGCGCCTACCATGGTTGTAACGGGTAACGGGGAATCAGGGTTCGATTCCGGAGAGGGAGCCTGAGAAACGGCTACCACATCCAAGGAAGGCAGCAGGCGCGCAAATTACCCACTCCCGGCACGGGGAGGTAGTGACGAAAAATAACGATACGGGACTCATCCGAGGCCCCGTAATCGGAATGAGTACACTTTAAATCCTTTAACGAGTATCTATTGGAGGGCAAGTCTGGTGCCAGCAGCCGCGGTAATTCCAGCTCCAATAGCGTATATTAAAGTTGTTGCGGTTAAAAAGCTCGTAGTTGGATTTGTGTCCCACGCTGTTGGTTCACCGCCCGTCGGTGTTTAACTGGCATGTATCGTGGGACGTCCTGCCGGTGGGGCGAGCTGAAGGCGTGCGACCGCCTCGTGCGTGCTCGTGCGTCCCGAGGCGGACCCCGTTGAAATCCTACCAGGGTGCTCTTTATTGAGTGTCTCGGTGGCCGGCACGTTTACTTTGAACAAATTAGAGTGCTTAAAGCAGGCAAGCCCGCCTGAATACTGTGTGCATGGAATAATGGAATAGGACCTCGGTTCTATTTTGTTGGTTTTCGGAACCCGAGGTAATGATTAATAGGGACAGGCGGGGGCATTCGTATTGCGACGTTAGAGGTGAAATTCTTGGATCGTCGCAAGACGAACAGAAGCGAAAGCATTTGCCAAGTATGTTTTCATTAATCAAGAACGAA
>NW_025727357.1:0-47480 GCF_021461385.2 Schistocerca piceifrons | reverse complement strand
AATCTATAACTAGTGTCACAGGAATGGTTCAAAACATAGACACTAAGAAGAGTCAGTCTTCGTGTACTTAAGTCGGCATTTTGCCTTTTGTATTTAATTCCGATGCAATTTCTGTGTTTCATCGTCAATAAGAAGGTCCAAGGGATACAGTAAACCTGGGGTGAAGCATCGGAATCCATAACTAGTGTCACAGGAATGGTTCAAAACATAGACAGTAAGAAGAGTCAGTCTTCTTGTACTTAAGTCGGCATTGTGAATTTTCTATTTAATTCCGATGCAATTTCTGTGGTTCATCGTCAATAACAAGGTCCAAGGGATACATTAAACCTGTAGTGAACCATCGCAATATATAACTAGTGTCAATGGAATGTTTCAAAACATAGACAGTAAGAAGAGTCAGTCCTCTTGTACTTCAGCCGACATTGTGCCTTCTCATTTTAATTCCGATGCAATTTCTGTGTTTCATCGTCAATACGAAGGTGAGAGGGATACAATTATTCTGATGTGAAGCATCGGAATCTATAGCTAGTGTCACAGGAATGGTTCAAAACATAGTCAGTAAGAAGACACAGTCTTCTTGTACTTAAGTCGGCATTGTGCTTATTGTATTTATTTCCGATGAAAGTTCTGTGTTTCATCGTCAATAAGATGGTCAGAGGGATACAGTAAACCTGAAGTGAGCATCGGAATCTATAACTAGTGTCACAGGAGTGGTTCCGAACATTGACAGTAAGAAGAGTCAGTCTTCTTGTACTTAAGTCGGCATTGTGCCTTTTGTATTTAATTCCAATGCAATTTCTGTGTTTCATCGTCAATAAGAATGTCAGAGGGATGCAGTAAACCTGAAGTGAAGCATCGGTATCCAAAACTAGAGATACAGGAATAGTTCAAAACATAGACAGTAGGAAGAGTCAGTCTTCTTGTACTTAAGTCGCATTGTGCCTTTTGTATTTAATTCCGATGCAATTTCTGTGTTTCAACGTCAATAAGAAGGTCCAGGGTATACAGTAAACCTGAAGTGAAGCATTGGAATCTACAACTAGTGTCACAGGAATGGTTCAAAGCATAGTCAGTAAGAAGAGTCAGTCTCCTTGTACTTAAGTCGGCATTGTGCCTTTTGTATTTAATTACGGTGCAATTTCTGTGTTTCATCGTCAATAAGAAGGTGCAAGGGATACAGTTAACCTGGAGTGTAGCATCGGAATCTATAACTAGTGTCACAGGAATGGTTCAAAACACAGACAGTAAGAAGAGTCAGTCTTCTTGTCCTTAAGTCGGCATTGTGCCTTTTGTATTTAATTCCGATCCAATTTCTGTGTTTCATCGTCAATGAGAAAGTCCAAGTGATACAGTAAACCTGGAGTGTAGCATCGGAATCTATAACTAGTGTCACAGGAATGGTTCAAAACATAGACAGTAAGAAGAGTCAGTCTTCGTGTACTTAACACGTTCACTGCCATCGGCGCACCAGCGCGTCCGGCCGATACTAGTGCATATGCCGTCGACGCGCCTGCGCGGCGAGACACTCAGCTGTTTCTCAGCGCCACAGTTTAGTCGGGCACAGCCATTCGGTGTGGTTCATTGCGCAGGCACTCTAAGAACGTATTGTTTTCAATTTTTGCGGGTGCGGTTCGTGTGTTTTCCCTACAGTTTTTCTCTGTTGTGGGACTGAAAATGGAAGACAATCGTGACACGGCGGGCCCTTCAGAACCTAAGAAACGTAAAACACAGGACACAAGAAACGTACAAAAACTAACGGATGCGGAATTATTACGAATATTAGAAGAAAGCGATTCGGAAACGGAACTGGCCAGTGAGGAGGACGGCGTGGAATCCAGTGAAGAGTCTGACGGAGCCGAGTTTGTTTTAGATGAGACCGTAGAAATGGCTGTGAATCCTAGCGACAGGGAAATGGCAGAAGGAGTGGTAACAAGAGATAACGCAGCTGATACAACTGTTGCGTGGGAAAGAGAGCCAGTTGGAATGATAAATTGCCCATTTATAAAAAATGAGGGACTGCTTATTCAACCGACGGAAAACACTCCCTTAGATTATTTTCGTCTTTTGCTGACGGACGAATTTCTATTGACAGTTGTAGAAGAAACAAATCGAAACGCGATTGAATTATTCCTTTCTGCGGGAACCAAAGGACAATCACGAATAAACTGTTGGAAAGATGTGACTGTTGGCGAATTGTTAGTGTTCTTGGGAGTTTTCCTGCACATGGGAAATGTAAAGATGAGGAATTTGCAGGACTATTGGAAAAAGGACGCTTTATTCAACGTGAAAGGAATTGCCGATAGTATTTCACGAAATCGTTTTCTGCTAATACTACGTGCATTACACTTTTCTGAAAATCCAAAACAGGGCAAACCAACACCATCCGACAGGTTGTATAAAATACGTCCCGTTATCAATTTTTTCAATGAAAGGATGTGCCAAGTTTACTACCCTGGACGGGAACTGTCTCTGGACGAATCAATGATCCTTTGGCGTGGACGATTACTTTTCCGCCAATACATCAAAAACAAAAAGCACAAATATGGCATAAAGCTATATATTTTGACAACTCCCACTGGAATGGTCCTAAAATTCGCGGTATACACTGGCATGCTGGACGATTTAGGAGGAAGAGGCCATGCGCAAAAAATTGTTCTTCATTTACTAGATGAAAAGTTGAATGCTGGTCACCATGTGTACATGGACAATTACTATAACAGCTTCGCATTGGCAAAGCTGCTCCTGGATAAGAAGACCCACTGCACGGGAACTCTGAGGGCGAATAGGAAGGATACACCCAAGGAAATACAGGAAGCAAAACTACGAAAAGGTGAAGCCGTTGCCAGATTTGCGGAAGGAGTTATGATAGGTAAGTGGCGTGATAAGAGGGAGGTTTGCTACATTTCTAATGCATTTACAAATGAAATGGTTGAGGTTGAAACCAAAAGAAAGGAGAAGAAATCTAAGCCCTTGGCCATTGTAAACTACAATAAATTTATGGCGGGAGTTGATCGGCACGATCAGATGTTATCATATTACCTCTCGGAACGCAAAACCATACGCTGGTACAAGAAACTTTTTATCCACGTTGTGGAAATGATACTGACAAACGCACATGCCCTACACAATAAATATTGTGGCACAAAAATGCCCCTCCAAGAATTTAGACTCAGTATTATAAGAGCACTATTGCCACGAAAGCAGGTAGAACGGCCAGTCAGAAATCCCCAACATGTTGTGGTAAAACGAGAATCAAATGGAAAATCAAAAACACCGCGAAAAAAGTGCAGATCATGCGCCAGCCGTGGACAACGAACAGACACGATTTACGAGTGCCTAGATTGCCCAAATAAAGCAGGATATTGTTTGAATTGTTGTGTTATTCACCACCTCTAAAGGCAGATAGCACTTTCGTTGCTCATTTATTTTTCGACAGTTATGTGTCGGTACTATTCGTAAACTTTGTATTTATTTTATTTGTTTGAGAGTGTAATGGATAAAGCTCTAGATTGTATTTTTCTTAGATTTGACATACATTTTATTTCAGAAGTTTCTTCGAGATCTTGTGTTTGTATTTGAATGTTTCTACTATATTTTTTGTCCAATAAATATGTCGTTTGTCAGTAGGATGTTTCGTTTCATTTATGAATATAAAATGAAATTGTAGTAACCTAAACTGTCACACTAACCAGGAACAATACACTAGACGCATTGGCGCGTCCACGGCCACCCGCTACAGAATATGGCCTGATATGCCACTGACGCCTTAGTGCGCCCCAAAACAACTTTGATTCACGAGAGTAAATTTGATTGTGTACTTATAAAATAAATACATGTTATATTACTTTTAGCAATATATTTTCAGATTCTATTAAGAAAAATATTGGTTACGTGGCAAAGCAAGGCCAATTACAGTGGCAGTGAACGTGTTAAGTCGGCATTTTGCCTTTTGTATTTAATTCCGATGCAATTTCTGTGTTTCATCGTCAATAAGTAGGTCCAAGGGATCCGGTAAACTTGAAGTGAATCATCGGAATCTATAACTAGTATCACAGGAATGGTTCAAAACATAGTCACTAAGAAGAGTCATTCTTCTTGTACTTATGTCGGCATTGTGCCTTTTCTATTTAATTCCGATGCAATTTCTGTGTTCCATCGTCAATAACAAGGTCCAAGGGATACAGTAAACCTGGAGTGAAGCATCGGAGTCTATAACTAGTGTCAATGGAATGGTTCAAATCATTGTCAGTAAGAAGAGTCAGTCTTCTTGTCCTTATGTCAGCATTGTGCATTTTGTATTTAATTCCGATGCAATTTCTGTGTTTCATCGTCAATAAGAAGGTATAAGGGATACAGTAAACCTGGAGTGTAGCATCGCAATCTATAACTAGTGTCACAGGAATGGTTCAAAACATAGACAGTAAGAAAAATCAGTCGTCTTTTACTTAAGTCGGCATTGTGACTTTTGTATTTAATTCCGATGAAATTTCTGTGTTTCATCGTCAATAAGATGGTCAGAGGGATACAGTAAACCTGAAGTGAGGCATCGGAATCTATAACTAGTGTCACAGGAATGGTTCAAAACATAGTCAGTAAGGAGAGTCAGCCTTTTTGTACTTAAGTCGGCATTGTGCCTTTTGTATTTAATTCCGATGAAAGTTCTGTGTTTCATCGTCAATATGATTTTCAGAGGGGTACAGTATACCTGAAGTGAGCATCGGAATCTATAACTAGTGTCACAGGAATGGTTCAGAACATAGACAGTAAGAAGAGTCAGTCTTCTTGTACTTAAGTCGGCATTGTGCCTTTTGTATTTAATTCCGATGCAATTTCTGTGTTTCATCGTCAATAAGAATGTCAGAGGGATACAGTAATCCTGAAGTGAAGCATCGGAATCCAAAACTAGAGTCACAGGAATGGTTCAAAACATAGACAGTGGGAAGAGTCAGTCTTCTTTTACTTAAGTCGCATTGTGCCTTTTGTATTTTATTCCGATGCAATTTCTGTGTTTCATCGTCAATAAGAAGGTCCGAGGGATACAGAAAACCTGGGGTAAAGCATCGTAATCTATAACTAGTGTCACAGGAATGGTTCAAAGAATAGTCAGTAAGAAGAGTCAGTCTTCTTGTACTTAAGTCGGCATTGTGAATTTTCTATTTAATTCCAATGCAATTTGTGTGTTTCATCGTCAATAACAAGGTCCAAGGTATACAGTAAACCTGGAGTGAAGCATCGGAATCTATAAGTAGTGTCAATGGAATGGCTCAAAAGATAGGCAGTAAGAAGAGTCAGTATTCTTGTACTTAAGTCGGCATTGTGCCTTTTGTATTTAATTCCGATGCCATTTCTGTGTTTCATCGAAAAAAAGAAGGTCAGAGGGATACAGTAAACCTGGAGTGAAGCATCGGAATCCATAGCTAGTGTCACAGGAATGGTATAAAGCATAGTCAGTAGGATGAGTCAGTCTTTTTGCCCTTAAGTCGGCATTGTGCCTTTTGTGTTTAATTACGATGCAATTTCTGTGTTTCATCGTCAATAAGAAGGTCCAAGGGATACAGTAAACCTGGAGTGAAACATCGGAATCTATAACAAGTGTCGCAGGAATGGTTCAAAACATAGACAGTAACAAGAGTCAGTCCTCTTGTACTTATGTCGGCATTGTGCCTTTTGTTTTTAATTGCGATGCAATTTCTGTGTTTCATCGTCAATAAGAAGGTCCAAGGGATACAGTAAATCTCAAGTGAAGCATCGGAATCTATAACTAGTGTCACAGGAATGGTTCAAAACATAGTCAGTAGGAAGAGTCGGTCTTCATGTACTGAAGTCGGCATTGTGTCTTTTGTATTTAATTCCGATGCAATTTCTGTGTTTCATCGTCAATAAGAAGGTCAGAGTGATACAGTAAACGTGAAGGGAAACATTGGAATCTATAGCTAGTGTCACAGGAATGGTATACAACATAGTCAGTAAGAAGAGTCAATCTTCTTGTCCTGAAGTCGGCATTGTGCCTTTTTTATTTACTTCTGATGCAATTTCTGTGTTTCATCGTCAATAAGAAGGTCCAAGGGATACAGTAAACCCGGACTGCAGCATCGGAATCTATAACTAGTGTCGTAGGAATGGTCTTCTTGTACTTCAGCCGACATTGTGCCTTCTCAATTTAATTCCGATGCAATTTCGGTGTTTCGTCGTCAATAAAAGGGACAGAGGGATACAGTAAACCTAAAGTGAAGCATCCGAATCTATAACTAGTGTCTCAGGAATGGTTCAAAACATAGACAGTAAAAAGAGTCAGTCTTCTTGTACTTAAGTCGGCATTGTGCCTTTTGTATTTAATTCCGATGAAATTTCTGTGTCTCATCGTCAATAAGATGGTCAGAGGGATACAGTAAACCTGAATTGAGCATCGGAATCTATAACTAGTGTCACAGGAATGGTTCAAAACATAGTCAGTAAGGAGAGTCAGACTTTTTGAACTTAAGTCGGCATTGTGCCTTTTGTATTTAATTCCGATGAAAGTTCTGTGTTTCATCGTCAATAAGATGGTCAGAGGGGTACAGTATGCCTGAAGTGAGCATCGGAATCTATAACTAGTGTCACAGGAATGGTTCAGAACATAGACAGTAAGAAGAGTCAGTCTTCTTGTACTTAAGTCGGCATTGTGCCTTTTGTATTTAATTCCGATGCAATTTCTGTGTTTCATCGTCAATAAGAATGTCAGAGGGATACAGTAAACATGAAGTGAAGCATCGGAATCCAAAACTAGTGTCACAGGAATGGTTCAAAACATAGACAGTGGGAAGAGTCAGGCTTCTTGTACTTAAGTCGCATTGTGCCTTTTGTATTTAATTCCGATGCAATTTCTGTGTTTCATCGTCAATAAGGAGGTCCAGGGTATACAGTAAACCTGAAGTGAAGCATCGGAATCTATTACTAGTGTCACAGGAATGGTTCCAAACATAGTCAGTAAGAAGAGTCAGTCTTCTTGTACTTAAGTCGGCATTGTGCCTTTTGTATTTAATTCCGATGAAATTTCTGTGTTTCATCGTCAATAAGAAGGTCCAAGGGATACAGTTAACCTGGAGTGAAGCATCGGAATCTATAACTAGTGTCACAGGAATGGTTCAAAACATAGACAGTAAGAAGAGTCAGTCTTCTTGTACTTAAGTCGACATTCTGCCTTCTGTATTTAATTTCGATGTAATTTCTGTGTTTCATCGTCAATAAGAAGGTCAGAGGGATACAATAAACCTGAAGTGAAGCATCGGAATCTATAACTAGTGTCACAGGAATGGTTCAAAACAAAGTCAGTAAGAAGAGTCAGTCTTCTTGTCCTTAAGTCGGCATTGTGCTTTTTGTATTTAATTCCGATCCAATTTCTGTGTTTCATCGTCAATGAGAAGGTCCAAGTGATACAGTAAACCTGGAGTGTAGCATCGGAATCTATAACTAGTGTCACAGGAATGGTTCAAAACATAGACAGTAAGAAGAGTCAGTCATCGTGTACTTAAGTCTGAATTTAGCCTTTTGTATTTTATTCCGATGCAATTTCTGTGTTTCATCGCCAATAAAAAGGTCCGAGGGATACAATAAACCTGAAGTGAAGCATCGGAATCTATAACTAGTGTCACAGGAATGGTTCAAAACAAAGTCAGTAAGAAGAGTCAGTCTTCTTGTCCTTAAGTCGGCATTGTGCCTTTTGTATTTAATTCCGATCCAATTTCTGTGTTTTATCGTCAATGAGAAGGTCCAAGTGATACAGTAAACCTGGAGTGTAGCATCGAAATCTATAACTAATGTCACAGGAATGGTTCAAAACATAGTCAGTAGGAAGAGTCGGTCTTCATGTACTGAAGTCGGCATTGTGCCTTTTGTATTTAATTCCGATGCAATTTCTCTGTTTCATCGTCAATAAGAATATCCAATAGATACAGTAAACCTGAAGTGAAGCATCGGAATCTATAACTAGTGTCACAGGAATGGTTCCAAACATAGATGGTAGGAAGAGTCAGTCTTCTTGTACTTAAGACGGCATTGTCCCTTTTGTATTTAGTTCCGATGCAATTTCTGTGTTTCATCGACAATAAGAAGGTCCAAGGGATACAGTAAACCTAGAGTGAAGCATCGGAATCTATAACTAGTGTCACAGGAATGGTTCAAAACATAGACAGTAAGAAGAGTGAGTCTTCTTGTACTTAAGTCGACATTGTGCCTTTTGTATTTAATTCCGATGCAATTTCTGTGTTTCATCGGCAATAAGAAGGTCAGAGGGATACAATAAACCTGAAGTGAAACATCGGAATCTATAACTACTGTCACAGGAATGGTTCAAAGCAAAGTCAGTAAGAAGAGTCAGTCTTCTTGTCCTTAAGTCGGCATTGGGCCTTTTGTATTTAATTCCGATCCAATTTCTGTTTCATCGTCACTGAGAAGTTCCAAGTGATACAGTAAACCTGAAGTGTAGCATCGGAATCTATAACTAATGTCACAGGAATGGTTCAAAACATAGACAGTAAGAAGAGTCAGTCTTCGTGTACTTAAGTCGGCATTTTGCCTTTTCTATTTAATTCCGATGCAATTTCTGTGTTTCATCGTCAATAAGAAGGTCCGAGGGATACAGTAAACCTGGGGTGAAGCATCGGAATCTATAACTAGTGTCACAGGAATGGTTCAAAGCATAGTCAGTAAGAAGAGTCAGTCTGCTTGTACTTAAGTCGGCATTGTGAATTTTCTATTTAATTCCAATGCAATTTCTGTGTTTCATCGTCAATAACAAGGTCCAAGGGATACAGTAAACCTGGAGTGAAGCATCGGAATCTATTACTAGTGTCAATGGAATGGTTCAAAACATAGACAGTAAGAAGAGTCAGTCTTCTTGTACTTAAGTCGGCATTGTGCCTTTTGTATTTAATTCCGATGCCATTTCTGTGTTTCATCGTCAATAAGAAGGTCAGAGGGATACAGTAGACCTGGAGTAAAGCATCGGCATCTATAGCTAGTGTCACAGGAATGGTATAAAACATAGTCAGTAAGATGAGTCAGTCTTCTTGTCCTTAAGTCGGCATTGTGCCTTTTCTATTTAATTCCGATGCAATTTCTGTGTTTCATCGTCAATAAGAAGGTCCGAGGGGATACAGTAAACCTGGAGTGAAGCATCGGAAGCTATAACTAGTGTCGCAGGAATGGTTCAAAACATAGACAGTAAGAAGAGTCAGTCCTCTTGTACTTATGTCGGCATTGTGCCTTTTGTTTTTAATTGCGATGCAATTTCTGTGTTTCATCGTCAATAAGAAGGTCCAAGGGATACAGTAAACCTCAAGTGAAGCATCGGAATCTATAACTAGTGTCACAGGAATGGTTCAAAACATAGTCAGTAGGAGGAGTCGGTCTTCATGTACTGAAGTCGGCATTGTGCCTTTTGTATTTAATTCCGATGCTATTTCTGTGTTTCATTTTAAATAAGGATATCCAAGGGATACAGTAAACCTGAAGTGAAGCATCGGAATCTATAACTAGTGTCACAGGAATGGTTCCAAACATAGACGGTAGGAAGAGTCAGTCTTCTTGGACTTAAGACGGCATTGTCCCTTTTGTATTTAGTTCCGATGCTATTTCTGTGTTTCATCGACAATAAGAAGGTCCAAGGGATACAGTAAACCTGAAGTGAAGCATCGGAATCTATAACTAGTGTCACAGGAATGGTTCAAAACATAGACAGTAAGAAGAGTCAGTCTTCGTGTACTTAAGTCGGCATTTTGCCCTTTGTATTAATTTCCGATGCAATTTCTATGTTTCATCGTCAATAAGAAGGTCCTAGGGATACAGTAAACCTGAAGTGAATCCTCGGAATCTATAACTAGTGTCACAGGAATGGTTCAAAGCATAGTCAGTAAGGAGAGTCAGCCATTTTGTTGTTAAGTCGGCATTGTGCCTCTTGTGTTTAATTCCGATGCTATTTCTTTGTTTCATCGTCAATAAGAAGGTCCAAGGGATACAGTAAACCTGAAGCGATGCATCGGAATCTATAACTAGTTTCACATGAATGGTTCAGAACATAGACAGTAAGAAGAGTGAGTCTTCTTGTACTTAAGTCGGCATTAAGCCTTTTGTATTTAATTCCGATGCATATTTCTGTGTTTCATCGTCAATAAGAAGGTCCGAGGGATACAGTAAACCTGGGGTGAGGCATCGGAATCCATAACTAATGTCACAGGAATGGTTCAAAGCATAGTCAGTAAGAGGAGTCAGTCTTCTTGTTCTTAAGTCGGCATTGTGAATTTTCTATTTAATTCCAATGCAATTTCTGTGTTTCATCGTCAATAACAAGGTCCAAGGAATACAGTAAACCAGGACTGAAGCATCGGAATCAATAACTAGTGTCAATGAAATGGTTCAAAAAATAGACAGTAAGAAGAGTCAGTCTTGTTGTACTTTAGTCGGCATTGTGCCTTTTGTATTTAATTCCGATGCCATTTCTGTGTTTCATCGTCAATAAGGAGGTCAGAGGGATACAGTAAACCTGGAGTGAAGCATCGGAATCTATAGCTAGTGTCACAGGAATGGTATAAAACATAGTCAGTAAGATGAGTCAGTCTTCTTGTCCTTGAGTCGGCATTGTGCCTTTTGTGTTTAATTCCGATGCAATTTCTGTGTTTCATCATCAATACGAAGGTCCAAGGGATACAGTAAACCTGGAGTGAAGCATCTGAATCTATAACTAGTGTCGCAATAATGGTTCAAAACATAGACAGTAAGAAGAGTCAGTCCTCTTGTACTTATGTCGGCATTGTGCCTTTTGTTTTTAATTGCGATGCAAATTCTGTGTTTCATCGTCAATAAGAAGGTCCAAGGGATACAGTAAACCTCAAGTGAAGCATCGGAATCTATAACTAGTGTCACAGTCTTGGTTCAAAACATAGTCAGTAGGAAGAGTCGGTCTTCATGTACTGTAGTCGGCATTGGTTCTTTTGTACATAATTCCGATGCAATTTCTGTGTTTCATCGTCAATAAGAATATCCGAGGGATACAGTAAACCTGAAGTGAAGCATCGGAATCTGTAACTAGTGTCACAGGAATGGTTCCAAACATAGACGGTAGGAAGAGTCAGTCTTCTTGTACTTAAGACGGCATTGTCCCTTTTGTATTTAGTTCCGATGCAATTTCTGTGTTTCATCGACAATAAGAAGGTCCAAGGGATACAGTAAACCTGAAGTGAAGCATCGGAATCTATAACTAGTGTCACAGGAATGGTTCAGAACATAGACAGTAAGAAGAGTTAGTCTTCTTGTACTTAAGTCGGCATTGTGCCTTTTGTATTTCATTCCGATGCAATTTCTGTGTTTATCGTCAATAAGATGGTCAGAGGGATACAGTAAACCTGAGGTGAAGCATCGGAATCCAAAAGTAGAGTCACAGGAATGGTTCAAACATAGACAGTAGGAAGAGTCAGTCTTTTTGTACTTAAGTCTCATTGTGCCTTTTGTATTTAATTCCGATGCAATTTCAGTGTTTCATCGTCAATAAGAGTTCCAGGGTATACAGTAAACCTGAAGTGAAGCATCGGAATCTATAACTAGTGTCACAGGAATGGTTCAAGACATAGTCAGTAAGAAGAGTCAGTCTTCTTGTACTTAAGTCGGCATTGTGCCTTTTGTATTTAATTCCGATGCAATTTCTGTGTTTCATCGTCAATAAGAAGATCCAAGGGATACAGTAAACCTGGAGTGAAGCATCGGAATCTATAACTAGTGTCACAGGAATGGTTCAAAACATAGACAGTAAGATGAGTGAGTCTTCTTGTACTTAAGTCGGCATTTTGCCTTTTGTATTTAATTCCGATGCAATTTCTGTGTTTCATCGTCAATAAGAAGGTCCGAGGCATACAGTAAACCTGGAGTGAAGCATCGGAAGCTATAACTAGTGTCACAGGAATGGTTCAAAACATAGTCAGTAGGAAGAGTCGGTCTTCATGTACTGAAGTCGGCATTGTGCCTTTTGTATTTAATTCCGATGCAATTTCTGTGTTTCATCGTCAATAAGAATTTCCAAGGGATACAGTAAACCTGAAGTGAAGAATCGGAATCTATAACTAGTGTCACAGGAATGGTTCCAAACATAGACGGTAGGAAGAGTCAGTCTTCTTGTACTTAAGACGGCATTGTCCCTTTTGTATTTAGTTCCGATGCAATTTCTGTGTTTCATCGACAATAAGAAGGTCCAAGGGATGCAGTAAAAGTAGAGTGAAGCATCGGAATCTATAACTAGTGTCACAGGAATGGTTCAAAACATAGACAGTAAGAAGAGTGACTCTCCTTTACTTAAGTCGACATTGTGCCTTTTGTATTTATTTCCGATGCAATTTCTGTGTTTCATCGGCAATAAGAATGTCAGAGGGATACAATAAACCTGAAGTGAAGCATCGGAATCTATAACTAGTGTCACAGGAATAGTTCAAAACAAAGTCAGTAAGAAGAGTCAGTCTTCTTGTCCTTAAGTCGGCATTGGCCCTTTTGTATTTAATTCCGATCCAATTTCTGTTTCATCGTCACTGAGAAGTTCCAAGTGATACAGTAAACCTGGAGTGTAGCATCGGAATCTATAACTAATGTCACAGGAATGGTTCAAAACATAGACAGTAAGAAGAGTCAGTCTTCGTGTACTTAAGTCGGCATTTTGCCTTTTGTATTAAATTCCAATGCAATTTCTGTGTTTCATCGTCAATAAGAAGGTCCGAGGGATACAGTAAACTAAGGGTTAAGCATCGGAATCTGTAACTAGTGTCACAGGAATGGTCCAAAGCATAGTCAGTAAGAAGAGTCAGTCTGCTTGTACTTAAGTCGGCATTGTGAATTTTCTATTTAATTCCAATGCAATTTCTGTGTTTCATCGTCAATAACAAGGTCCAAGGGATACAGTAAACCTGGAGTGAAGCATCGGAATCTATAACTAGTGTCAATGGAATGGTTCAAAACATAGACAGTAAGAAGAGTCAGTCTTCTTGTACTTAAGTCGGCATTGTGCCTTTTGTATTTAATTCCGATGCCATTTCTGTGTTTCATCGTCAATAAGAAGGTCAGAGGGATACAGTAGACCTGGAGTGAAGCATCGTAATCTATAGCTAGTGTCACAGGAATGGTATAAAACATAGTCAGTAAGATGAGTCAGTCTTCTTGTCCTTAAGTCGGCATTGTGCCTTTTGTGTTTAATTCCGATGCAATTTCTGTGTTTCATCGTCAATAAGAAGGTCCGAGGGGATACAGTAAACCTGGAGTGAAGCATCGGAATCTATAACTAGTGTCACAGGAATGGTTCAAAACATAGACAGTAAGAAGAGTCAGTCTTCGTGTACTTAAGTCGGCATTTTGCCCTTTGTATTAATTTCCGATGCAATTTCTATGTTTCATCGTCGATAAGAAGGTCCTAGGGATACAGTAAACCTGAAGTGAATCATCGGAATCTATAACTAGTTTCACATGAATGGTTCAGAACATAGACAGTAAGAAGGGTGAGTCTTCTTGTACTTAAGTCGGCATTAAGCCTTTTGTATTTAATTCCGATGCATATTTCTGTGTTTCATCGTCAATAAGAAGGTCCAGGGTATACAGTAAACCTGAAGTGAAGCATCGGAATCTATAACTAGTGTCACAGGAATGGTTCAAAACATAGTCAGTAAGAAGAGTCAGTCTTCTTGTACTTAAGTCGGCATTTTGCCTTTTGTATTTAATTCCGATGAAAGTTCTGTGTTTCATCGTCAATAAGATGGTCAGAGGGATACGGTAAACCTGAAGTGAGCATCGGAATCCATAACTAGTGTCACAGGAATGGTTCAGAACATAGACAGTAAGAAGAGTCAGTCTTCTTGTACTTAAGTCGGCATTGTGCCTTTTGTATTTAATTCCGATGCAATTTCTGTGTTTTATCGTCAATAAGAAGGTCAGAGGGATACAGTAAACCTGAAGTGAAGCATCGGAATCCAAAAGTAGAGTCACAGGAATGGTTCAAAACATAGACAGTAGGAAGAGTCAGACTTCTTGTACTTAAGTCGCATTGTGCCTTTTGTATTTGATTCCGATGCAATTTCTGTGATTCGTCGTCAATAAGAAGGTCCAGGGTATACAGTAAACCTGCAGTGAATCATCGGAATCTATAACTAGAGTCACAGGAATGGTTCAAAACATAGTCAGTAAGAAGAGTCAGTCTTCTTGTACTTAAGTCGGCATTGTGCCTTTTGTATTAAATTCCAATGCAATTTCTGTGTTTCATCGTCAATAAGAAGGTCCAAGGGATACAGTAAACCTGGAGTGAAGCATCGGAATCTATAACTAGTGTCACAGGAATGGTTCAAAACATAGACAGTAAGAACAGTGAGTCTTCTTGTACTTAAGTCGACATTGTGCCTTTTGCATTTAGTTCCGATGCAATTTCTGTGTTTCATCGGCAATAAGAAGGTCAGAGGGTACAATAAACCTGAAGTGAAGCATCGGAATCTATAACTAGTGTCACAGGAATGGTTCAAAACAAAGTCAGTAAGAAGAGTCAGTCTTCGTGTACTTAAGTCGGCATTTTGCTTTTTGTATTTAATTCCGATGCAATTTCTGTGTTTCATCGTCATTAAGAAGGTCCGAGGGATACAGTAAACCTGGGGTGAAGCATCAGAATCTATAACTAGTGTCACAGGAATGGTTCAAAACATAGACTGTAAGAAGAGTCAGTCCTCTTGTTCTTAAGTCGGCATTGTGCCTTTTGTTTTTAATTCCGATAAAATTTCTGTGTTTCATCGTCAATAAGAAGGTCCCAGGGATACAGTAAACCTCAAGTGAAGCATCGGAATCTATAACTAGTGTCACAGGAATGCTTCAAAACATAGTCAGTAGGAAGAGTCGGTCTTCATGTACTGAGGTCGGCATTGTGCCTTTTGTATTTAATTCCGATGCAATTTCTGTGTTTCATCGTCAATAAGAAGATCCTAGGTATACAGTAAACCTGAAGTGAAGCATCGGAAACTATAACTAGTGTCACAGGAATGGTTCCAAACATAGACGGTAGGAAGAGACAGACTTCTTGTACTTAAGACGGCATTGTCCCTTTTGTATTTAGTTCCGATGCAATTTCTGTGTTTCATCGTCAATAAGAAGGTCCAAGGGATACAGTAAACCTGAAGTGAAGCATCGGAATCTATAACTAGTGTAACAGGAATGGTTCCAAACATAGACGGTAGGAAGAGACAGTCTTCTTGTACTTAAGACGGCATTGTCCCTTTTGTATTTAATTCCGATGCAATTTCTGTGTTTCATCGTCAATAACAGGGTCCAAGGGATACAGTAAACCTGGAGTGACGCATCGGAATCTATAACTAGTGTCAATCGAATGGTTCAAATCGTAGACAGTAAGAAGAGTCAGTCTTCTTGTACTTAGGCAGGCATTGTGCCTTTTGTATTTAATTCCGATGTAATTTCTGTGTTTCATCGTCAATAAGAAGGTCCATGGGATGCAGTAAACCTCAAGTGAAGCATCGGAATCTATAACTAGTGTCACAGGAATGGTTCAAAGCATAGTCAGTAGGAAGAGTCGGTCTTCATGTACTTAAGTCGGCATTGTGCCTTTTGTATTTAATTCCGATGCAATTTCTGTGTTTCATCGTCAATAATAAGGTCAAAGTGATACAGTAAACTTCAAGTGAAGCATCGGAATCTATAACTAAAGTCACAGGAATGGTTCAAAACATTGACAGTAGGAAGAGTCGCTCTTCTTGTACTTAAGTCGGCAATGTGCTTTTTGTATTTAATTCCGATACAATTTCTGTGTTTCATCGTCAATAAGAAGGTCCAAGGGATACAGTAAACCTCAAGTGAAGCATCGGAACCCATAACAAGTGTCACAGGAATGTTTCAAAACATAGACAGAAGGAAGAGTCAGTCTTCTTTTACTTAAGTCGGCATTGTGCCTTTTGTATTTAATTCCGATGCAATTTCTGGGTTTCATCGTCAATAAGAAGGTACAAGGGATACAGTAAACCTGAAGTGTAGCTTCGGAATCTATAACTAGTGTCACAGGAATGGTTTAAAACATAGACAGTAAGAAAAGTCAGTCGTCTTGTACTTAAGTCGGCATTGTGCCTTTTCTATTTAATTCCGATCCAATTTCTGTGTTTCATCGTCAATAAGAAGGTCAGAGGGTTACTGTTAACCTGAAGTGAAGCATCCGAATCCATAACTAGTTTCACACGAATGGTTCAAAGCATAGTCAGTAAAATGAATCAGTCTTCTTGTACTTAAGTCGGCATTGTGCATTTTATATTCAATTCCGATGCAATTTCTGTGTTTCATCGTCAATAATAAGGTCAGAGGGATACACTAAACCTGAAGTGAGCATCGGAATCTATAACTAGTGTCACAGGAATGGTTCAAAACGTAGTCAGTAAGAAGAGTCAGTCTTTTTGTACTTATGCCGGCATTGTGCCTTTTGTGTTTAATTCCGATGCAATTTCTGTGTTTCATCGTCAATAAGAAGGGCCAAGTGATACAGTAAACCTGAAGTGAGGCATCGGAATCTATAACTAGTGTCACAGGAATGGTTCAAAACATAGACAGTAAGAAGAGTCAGTCTTCTTGTACTTAAGTCGGCATTGCGCCTTTTGTATTTAATTCCGATGAAATTTCTGTGTTTCATCGTCAATAAGAATGTCCAGGGTATACAGTAAACCTGAAGTGAAGCATCGGAATCTATAACTAGTGTCACAGGAATGGTTCCAAAAATAGTCAGTAAGAAGAGTCAGTCTTCTTGTACTTAAGTCGGCATTGTGCGTTTTGTATTTAATTCCGATGCAATTTCTGTGTTTCATCGTCAATAAGAAGGTCCAAGGGATACAGTTAACCTGGAGTGAAGCATCGGAATCTATAGCTAGTGTCACAGGAATGGTATAAAACATAGTCAGTAAGATGAGTCAGTCTTCTTGTCCTTAAGTCGGCATTGTGCCTTTTGTGTTTAATTCCGATGCAATTTCTGTGTTTCATCGTCAATAAGAAGGTCCAAGGGATACAGTAAACCTGGAGTGAAGCATCGGAATCTATAACTAGTGTCGCAGGAATGGTTCAAAACATAGACAGTAAGAAGAGTCAGTCCTCTTGTACTTATGTCGGCATTGTGCCTTTTGTTTTTAATTGCGATGCAATTTCTGTGCTTCATCGTCAATAAGAAGGTCCAAGGGATACAGTAAACCTCAAGTGAAGCATCGGAATCTATAACTAGTGTCACAGGAATGCTTCAAATTATAGTCAGTAGGAGGAGTCGGTCTTCATGTACTGAAGTCGGCATTGTGCCTTTTGTATTTAATTCCGATGCCATTTCTGTGTTTCATCGTCAATAAGGATTTCCAAGGGATACAGTAAACCTGAAGTGAAGCATCGGAATCTATAACTAGAGTCACAGGAATGATTCCAAACATAGACGGTAGGAAAAGTCAGTCTTCTTGTACTTAAGACGGCATTGTCCCTTTTGTATTTAGTTCCGATGCAATTTCTGTGTTTCATCGACAATAAGAAGGTCCAAGGGATACAGTAAACCTGAAGTGAAGCATCGGAATCTATAACTAGTGTCACAGGAATGATTCAAAACATAGACAGTAAGAAGAGTCAGTCTTCGTGTACTTAAGTCGGCATTTTGCCCTTTGTATTAATTTCCGATGCAATTTCTATGTTTCATCGTCAATAAGAAGGTCCTAGTGATACAGTAAACCTGAAGTGAATCATCGGAATCTATAACTAGTGTCAGAGGAATGGTTCAAAACATAGTCAGTAAGGAGAGTCAGCCAATTTGTTGTTAAGTCGGCATTGTGCCTCTTGTGTTTAATTCCGATGCTATTTCTGTGTTTCATCGTCAATAAGAAGGTCCAAGGGATACAGTAAACCTGAAGTGATGCATCGGAATCTATAACTAGTTTCACATGAATGGTCCAGAACATACACAGTAAGAAGAGTGAGTCTTCTTGTACTTAAGTCGGCATTAAGCCTTTTGTATTTAATTCCGATGCATATTTCAGTGTTTCATCGTCAATAAGAAGGTCCAGGGTATACAGTAAACCTGAAGTGAAGCATCGGAATCTATAACTAGTGTCACAGGAATGGTACAAAACAGAGTCAGTAAGAAGAGTCAGTCTTCTTGTACTTAAGTCGGCATTGCGCCTTTTGTATTTAATTCCGATGAAAGTTCTGTGTTTCATCGTCAATAAGATGGTCAGAGGGATACAGTAAACCTGAAGTGAGCATCGGTATCTATAACTTGTGTCACAGGAATGGTTCAGAACATAGACAGTAAGAAGGGTCAGACTTCTTGTACTTAAGTCGGCATTGTGCCTTTTGTATTTAATTCCGATGCAATTTCTGTGTTTTATCGTCAATAAGGAGGTCAGAGGGATACAGTAAACCTGAAGTGAAGCATCGGAATCCAAAAGTAGAGTCACAGGAATGGTTCAAAACGTAGACAGTAGGAAGAGTCAGACTTCTTGTACTTAAGTCGCATTGTGCCTTTTGTATTTGATTCCGATTCAATTTCTGTGTTTCATCGTCAATAAGAAGGTCCAGGGTATACAGTAAACCTGCAGTGAATCATCGGAATCTATAACTAGTGTCACAGGAATGGTTCAAAACATAGTCAGTAAGAAGAGTCAGTCTTCTTGTACTTAAGTCGGCATTGTGCCTTTTGTATTTAATTCCGATGCAATTTCTGTGTTTCATCGTCAATAAGAAGGTCCAGGGGATACAGTAAACCTGGAGTGAAGCATCGGAAACTATAACTAGTGTCACAGGAATGGTTCAAAACATAGACAGTAAGAAGAGTGAGTCTTCTTGTACTTAAGTCGACATTGTGCCTTTTGTATTTAATTCCGATGCAATTTCTGTGTTTCATCGGCAATAAGAAGGTCAGAGGGATACAATAAACCTGAAGTGAAGCATCGGATTCTATAACTAGTGTCACAGGAATGGTTGAAAACATAGTCAGTAGGAAGAGTCGGTCTTCATGTACTGAAGTCGGCATTGTGCCTTTTGTATTTAATTCCGATGCAATTTTGTGTTTCATCATCAATAAGAAGATCCAAGGGATACAAAAAACCTGTTGTGAATCATCGGAATCTATAACTAGTGTCACAGGAATTCTTTAAAACATAGACAGTAAGAAAAGTCAGTCGTCTTGTACTTAAGTCGGCATTGTGCCTTTTCTATTTAATTCCGATGCAATTTCTGTGTTTCATCGTCAATAAGAAGGTCGGAGGGTTACTGTTAACCTGAAGTGAAGCATCCGAATCTATAACTAGTTTCACACGAATGGTTCAAAGCATAGTCAGTAAAATGAATCAGTCTTCTTGCACTTAAGTCGGCATTGTGCATTTTATATTCAATTCCGATGCAATTTCTGTGTTTCATCGTCAATAATAAGGTCAGAGGGATACACTAAACCTGAAGTGAGCATCGGAATCTATAACTAGTGTCACAGGAATGGTTCAAAACGTAGTCAGTAAGAAGAGTCAGTCTTTTTGTACTTATGCCGGCATTGTGCCTTTTGTGTTTAATTCCGATGCAATTTCTGTGTTTCATCGTCAATAAGAAGGTCCAAGGGATACAGTAAACCTGGAGTTAAGCATCGGAATCTATAACTAGTGTCGCAATAATGGTTCAAAACATAGACAGTAAGAAGAGTCAGTCCTCTTGTTCTTAAGTCGGCATTGTGCCTTTTGTTTTTAATTCCGATGAAATTTCTGTGTTTCATCGTCAATAAGAAGGTCCCAGGGATACAGTAAACCTCAAGTGAAGCATCGGAATCTATAACTAGTGTCACAGGAATGCTTCAAAGCATAGTCAGTAGGAAGAGTCGGTCTTCATGTACTGAAGTCGGCATTGTGCCTTTTGTATTTAATTCCGATGCAATTTTGTGTTTCATCATCAATAAGAAGATCCAAGGGATACAAAAAACCTGTTGTGAATCATCGGAATCTATAACTAGTGTCCCCAGGAATGGTTCAAAACATAGTCAGTAAGAAGAGTCAGTCTTGTTGTACTTATGTCGGCATTGTGCCTTTTCCATTTAATTCCGATGCAATTTCTGTGTTTCATCGTCAATAACAGGGTCCAAGGGATACAGTAAACCTGGAGTGAAGCATCGGAATCTATAACTAGTGTCAATGGAATGGTTCAAATCGTAGACAGTAAGAAGAGTCAGTCTTCTTGTACTTAAGTAGGCATTGCGCATTTTGTATTTAATTCCGATGAAATTTCTGTGTTTCATCGTCAATAAGAATGTCCAGGGTATACAGTAAACCTGAAGTGAAGCATCGGAATCTATAACTAGTGTCACAGGAATGGTTCCAAACATAGTCAGTCAGAAGAGTCAGTCTTCTTGTACTTAAGTCGGCATTGTGCGTTTTGTATTTAATTCTGATGCAATTTCTGTGTTTCATCGTCAATAAGAAGGTCCAAGGGATACAGTTAACCTGGAGTGAAGCATCGGAATCTATAACTAGTGTCACAGGAATGGTTCAAAACATAAACAGTAAGAAGAAATAGTCTTCTTGTACTTAAGTCGACATTGTGCCTTTTGTATTTAATTCCGATGCAATTACTGTGTTTCATCGTCAATAAGAAGGTCAGTGGGATACAATAAACCTGAAGTGAAGCATCGGATTCTATAACTAGTGTCACAGGAATGGTTCAAAACAAAGTCAGTAAGAAGAGTCAGTCTTCTTGTCCTTAAGTCTGCATTGTGCCTTTTGTATTTAATTCCGATCCAATTTCTGTGTTTCATCGTCAATGAGAAGGTCCAAGTGATACAGTAAACCTGGAGTGTAGGATCGGAATCTATAACTAGTGTTACAGGAATGGTTCAAAACATAGACAGTGGGAAGAGTCAGTCTTCGTGTACTTAAGTCGGCATTTTGCCTTTTGTATTTAATTCCCATGCAATTTCTGTGTTTCATCGTCAACATTAAGGTCCGAGGGATACAGTAAACCTGGGGTGAAGCATCGGAATCTATAACTAGTGTCACAGGAATGGTTCAAAGAATAGTCAGTAAGAAGAGTCAGTCTTCTTGTACTTAAGTCGCATTGTGCCTTTTGTATTTAATTCCGATGCAATTTCTGTGTTTCATCGTCAATAAGAAGGTCCAGGGTATATAGTAAACCTCAAGTGAAGCATCGGAATCTATAACTAGTGTCACAGGAATGGTTCAAAGCATAGTCAGTAAGAAGAGTCTGTCTTCTTGTCCTTAAGTCGGCATTGTGCCTTTTGTATTTAATTCCGATCCAATTTCTGTTTTTCATCGTCAATGAGAATTTCCAAGTGATACAGTAAACCTGGACTGTAGCATCGGAATCTATAACTAATATCACAGGAATGGTTCAAAACATAGACAGTAAGAAGAGTCAGTCTTCGTGTACTTAAGTCGGCATTTTGCCTTTTGTATTTATTTCCGATGCAATTTCTGTGTTTCATCGTCAATAAGAAGGTCCGAGGGATACAGTAAACCTGGGGTGAAGCATCAGAATCTATAACTAGTGTCACAGGAATGGTTCAAAGCATAGTCAGTAAGAAGAGTCAGTCTTCTTGTACTTAAGTCGGCATTGTGCCTTTTGTATTTAATTCCGATGCAATTTATGTGTTTCATCGTCAATAAGCAGGTCCAAGGGATACAGTAAACCTGGAGTGAAGCATCGGAATCTATAACTAGTGTCGCAGGAATGGTTCAAAGCATAGACAGTAAGAAGAGTCAGTCCTCTTGTTCTTAAGTCGGCATTGTGCCTTTTGTTTTTAATTCCGATGAAATTTCTGTGTTTCATCGTCAATAAGAAGATCCAAGGGATACAGTAAACCTCAATTGAAGCATCGGAATCTATAACTAGTGTAACAGGAATGGTTCCAAACATAGACGGTAGGGAGAGTCAGTCTTCTTGTACTTAAGACGGCATTGTCCCTTTTGTATTTAGTTCCGATGCAATTTCTAAGTTTCATCGTCAATAAGAAGGTCCAAGGGATACAGTAAACCTGAAGTGAAGCATCGGAATCTTTAACTAGTGTCACAGGAATGGTTCAAAACATAGTCAGTAAGAAGAGTCAGTCTTCTTGTACTTAAGTCGGCATTTTGCCTTTTCAATTTAATTCCGATGCCATTTCTGTGTTTCATCGTCAATAAGAAGGTCCAAGGGATACAGTAAACCTCAAGTGAAGCATCGGAATCTATAACTAGTGTCACAGTCTTGGTTCAAAACATAGTCAGTAGGAAGAGTCGGTCTTCATGTACTGTAGTCGGCATTGGTTCTTTTGTATATAATTCCGATGCAATTTCTGTGTTTCATCGTCAATAAGAATATCCGAGGGATACAGTAAACCTGAAGTGAAGCATCGGAATCTGTAACTAGTGTCACAGGAATGGTTCCAAACATAGACGGTAGGAAGAGTCAGTCTTCTTGTACTTAAGACGGCATTGTCCCTTTTGTATTTAGTTCCGATGCAATTTCTGTGTTTCATCGACAATAAGAAGGTCCAAGGGATACAGTAAACCTGAAGTGAAGCATCGGAATCTATAACTAGTGTCACAGGAATGGTTCAGAACATAGACAGTAAGAAGAGTTAGTCTTCTTGTACTTAAGTCGGCATTGTGCCTTTTGTATTTCATTCCGATGCAATTTCTGTGTTTTATCGTCAATAAGATGGTCAGAGGGATACAGTAAACCTGAGGTGAAGCATCGGAATCCAAAAGTAGAGTCACAGGAATGGTTCAAACATAGACAGTAGGAAGAGTCAGTCTTTTTGTACTTAAGTCTCATTGTGCCTTTTGTATTTAATTCCGATGCAATTTCAGTGTTTCATCGTCAATAAGAGTTCCAGGGTATACAGTAAACCTGAAGTGAAGCATCGGAATCTATAACTAGTGTCACAGGAATGGTTCAAGACATAGTCAGTAAGAAGAGTCAGTCTTCTTGTACTTAAGTCGGCATTGTGCCTTTTGTATTTAATTCCGATGCAATTTCTGTGTTTCATCGTCAATAAGAAGGTCCAAGGGATACAGTAAACCTGGAGTGAAGCATCGGAATCTATAACTAGTGTCACAGGAATGGTTCAAAACATAGACAGTAAGATGAGTGAGTCTTCTTGTACTTAAGTCGGCATTTTGCCTTTTGTATTTAATTCCGATGCAATTTCTGTGTTTCATCGTCAATAAGAAGGTCCGAGGCATACAGTAAACCTGGAGTGAAGCATCGGAATCTATAACTAGTGTCACAGGAATGGTTCAAAACATAGTCAGTAGGAAGAGTCGGTCTTCATGTACTGAAGTCGGCATTGTGCCTTTTGTATTTAATTCCGATGCAATTTCTGTGTTTCATCGTCAATAAGAATATCCAAGGGATACAGTAAACCTGAAGTGAAGAATCGGAATCTATAACTAGTGTCACAGGAATGGTTCCAAACATAGACGGTAGGAAGAGTCAGTCTTCTTGTACTTAAGACGGCATTGTCCCTTTTGTATTTAGTTCCGATGCAATTTCTGTGTTTCATCGACAATAAGAAGGTCCAAGGGATGCAGTAAAAGTAGAGTGAAGCATCGGAATCTATAACTAGTGTCACAGGAATGGTTCAAAACATAGACAGTAAGAAGAGTGAGTCTCCTTTACTTAAGTCGACATTGTGCCTTTTGTATTTATTTCCGATGCAATTTCTGTGTTTCATCGGCAATAAGAATGTCAGAGGGATACAATAAACCTGAAGTGAAGCATCGGAATCTATAACTAGTGTCACAGGAATAGTTCAAAACAAAGTCAGTAAGAAGAGTCAGTCTTCTTGTCCTTAAGTCGGCATTGGGCCTTTTGTATTTAATTCCGATCCAATTTCTGTTTCATCGTCACTGAGAAGTTCCAAGTGATACAGTAAACCTGGAGTGTAGCATCGGAATCTATAACTAATGTCACAGGAATGGTTCAAAACATAGACAGTAAGAAGAGTCAGTCTTCGTGTACTTAAGTCGGCATTTTGCCTTTTGTATTAAATTCCGATGCAATTTCTGTGTTTCATCGTCAATAAGAAGGTCCGAGGGATACAGTAAACATGGGGTGAAGCATCGGAATCTGTAACTAGTGTCACAGGAATGGTCCAAAGCATAGTCAGTAAGAAGAGTCAGTCTGCTTGTACTTAAGTCGGCATTGTGAATTTTCTATTTAATTCCAATGCAATTTCTGTGTTTCATCGTCAATAACAAGGTCCAAGAGATACAGTAAACCTGGAGTGAAGCATCGGAATCTATAACTAGTGTCAATGGAATGGTTCAAAACATAGACAGTAAGAAGAGTCAGTCTTCTTGTACTTAAGTCGGCATTGTGCCTTTTGTATTTAATTCCGATGCCATTTCTGTGTTTCATCGTCAATAAGAAGGTCAGAGGGATACAGTAGACCTGGAGTGAAGCATCGTAATCTATAGCTAGTGTCACAGGAATGGTATAAAACATAGTCAGTATGATGAGTCAGTCTTCTTGTCCTTAAGTCGGCATTGTGCCTTTTGTGTTTAATTCCGATGCAAGTTCTGTGTTTCATCGTCAATAAGAAGGTCCGAGGGGATACAGTAAACCTGGAGTGAAGCATCGGAATCTATAACTAGTGTCACATGAATGGTTCAGAACATAGACAGTAAGAAGGGTGAGTCTTCTTGTACTTAAGTCGGCATTAAGCCTTTTGTATTTAATTCCGATGCATATTTCTGTGTTTCATCGTCAATAAGAAGGTCCAGGGTATACAGTAAACCTGAAGTGAAGCATCGGAATCTATAACTAGTGTCACAGGAATGGTTCAAAACATGGTCAGTAAGAAGAGTCAGTCTTCTTGTACTTAAGTCGGCATTTTGCCTTTTGTATTTAATTCCGATGAAAGTTCTGTGTTTCATCGTCAATAAGATGGTCAGAGGGATACGGTAAACCTGAAGTGAGCATCGGAATCCATAACTAGTGTCACAGGAATGGTTCAGAACATAGACAGTAAGAAGAGTCAGTCTTCTTGTACTTAAGTCGGCATTGTGCCTTTTGTATTTAATTCCGATGCAATTTCTGTGTTTTATCGTCAATAAGAAGGTCAGAGGGATACAGTAAACCTGAAGTGAAGCATCGGAATCCAAAAGTAGAGTCACAGGAATGGTTCAAAACATAGACAGTAGGAAGAGTCAGACTTCTTGTACTTAAGTCGCATTGTGCCTTTTGTATTTGATTCCGATGCAATTTCTGTGATTCGTCGTCAATAAGAAGGTCCAGGGTATACAGTAAACCTGCATTGAATCATCGGAATCTATAACTAGAGTCACAGGAATGGTTCAAAACATAGTCAGTAAGAAGAGTCAGTCTTCTTGTACTTAAGTCGGCATTGTGCCTTTTGTATTAAATTCCAATGCAATTTCTGGGTTTCATCGTCAATAAGAAGGTCCAAGGGATACAGTAAACCTGGAGTGAAGCATCGGAATCTATAACTAGTGTCACAGAATGGTTCAAAACATAGACAGTAAGAACAGTGAGTCTTCTTGTACTTAAGTCGACATTGTGCCTTTTGCATTTAGTTCCGATGCAATTTCTGTGTTTCATCGGCAATAAGAAGGTCAGAGGGTACAATAAACCTGAAGTGAAGCATCGGAATCTATAACTAGTGTCGCAGGAATGGTTCAAAACAAAGTCAGTAAGAAGAGTCAGTCTTCGTGTACTTAAGTCGGCATTTTGCCTTTTGTATTTAATTCCGATGCAATTTCTGTGTTTCATCGTCATTAAGAAGGTCCGAGGGATACAGTAAACCTGGGGTGAAGCATCAGAATCTATAACTAGTGTCACAGGAATGGTTCAAAACATAGACTGTTAGAAGAGTCAGTCCTCTTGTTCTTAAGTCGGCATTGTGCCTTTTGTTTTAATTCCGATAAAATTTCTGTGTTTCATCGTCAATAAGAAGGTCCCAGGGATACAGTAAACCTCAAGTGAAGCATCGGAATCTATAACTAGTGTCACAGGAATGCTTCAAAACATAGTCAGTAGGAAGAGTCGGTCTTCATGTACTGAAGTCGGCATTGTGCCTTTTGTATTTAATTCCGATGCAATTTCTGTGTTTCATCGTCAATAAGAAGATCCAAGGTATACAGTAAACCTGAAGTGAAGCATCGGAATCTATAACTAGTGTCACAGGAATGGTTCCAAACATAGACGGTAGGAAGAGACAGTCTTCTTGTACTTAAGACGGCATTGTCCCTTTTGTATTTAGTTCCGATGCAATTTCTGTGTTTCATCGTCAATAAGAAGGTCCAAGGGATACAGTAAACCTGAAGTGAAGCATCGGAATCTATAACTAGTGTAACAGGAATGGTTCCAAACATAGACGGTAGGAAGAGACAGTCTTCTTGTACTTAAGACGGCATTGTCCCTTTTGTATTTAATTCCGATGCAATTTCTGTGTTTCATCGTCAATAACAGGGTCCAAGGGATACAGTAAACCTGGAGTGACGCATCGGAATCTATAACTAGTGTCAATCGAATGGTTCAAATCGTAGACAGTAAGAAGAGTCAGTCTTCTTGTACTTAGGCAGGCATTGTGCCTTTTGTATTTAATTCCGATGTAATTTCTGTGTTTCATCGTCAATAAGAAGGTCCATGGATGCAGTAAACCTCAAGTGAAGCATCGGAATCTATAACTAGTGTCACAGGAATGGTTCAAAGCATAGTCAGTAGGAAGAGTCGGTCTTCATGTACTTAAGTCGGCATTGTGCCTTTTGTATTTAATTCCGATGCAATTTCTGTGTTTCATCGTCAATAATAAGGTCAAAGTGATGCAGTAAACTTCAAGTGAAGCATCGAAATCTATAACTAAAGTCACAGGAATGGTTCAAACATTGACAGTAGGAAGAGTCGCTCTTCTTGTACTTAAGTCGGCAATGTGCTTTTTGTATTTAATTCCGATACAATTTCTGTGTTTCATCGTCAATAAGAAGGTCCAAGGGATACAGTAAACCTCAAGTGAAGCATCGGAACCCATAACAAGTGTCACAGGAATGGTTCAAAACATAGACAGAAGGAAGAGTCAGTCTTCTTGTACTTAAGTCGGCATTGTGCCTTTTGTATTTAATTCCGATGCAATTTCTGGGTTTCATCGTCAATAAGAAGGTACAAGGGATACAGTAAACCTGAAGTGTAGCTTCGGAATCTATAACTAGTGTCACAGGAATGGTTTAAAACATAGACAGTAAGAAAAGTCAGTCGTCTTGTACTTAAGTCGGCATTGTGCCTTTTCTATTTAATTCCGATCCAATTTCTGTGTTTCATCGTCAATAAGAAGGTCAGAGGGTTACTGTTAACCTGAAGTGAAGCATCCGAATCTATAACTAGTTTCACACGAATGGTTCAAAGCATAGTCAGTAAAATGAATCAGTCTTCTTGTACTTAAGTCGGCATTGTGCATTTTATATTCAATTCCGATGCAATTTCTGTGTTTCATCGTCAATAATAAGGTCAGAGGGATACACTAAATCTGAAGTGAGCATCGGAATCTATAACTAGTGTCACAGGAATGGTTCAAAACGTAGTCAGTAAGAAGAGTCAGTCTTTTTGTACTTATGCCGGCATTGTGCCTTTTGTGTTTAATTCCGATGCAATTTCTGTGTTTCATCGTCAATAAGAAGGGCCAAGGGATACAGTAAACCTGAAGTGAGGCATCGGAATCTATAACTAGTGTCACAGGAATGGTTCAAAACATAGACAGTAAGAAGAGTCAGTCTTCTTGTACTTAAGTCGGCATTGCGCCTTTTGTATTTAATTCCGATGCAATTTCTGTGTTTCATCGTCAATAAGAATGTCCAGGGTATACAGTAAACCTGAAGTGAAGCATCGGAATCTATAACTAGTGTCACAGGAATGGTTCCAAAAATAGTCAGTAAGAAGAGTCAGTCTTCTTGTACTTAAGTCGGCATTGTGCGTTTTGTATTTAATTCCGATGCAATTTCTGTGTTTCATCGTCAATAAGAAGGTCCAAGGGATACAGTTAACCTGGAGTGAAGCATCGGAATCTATAGCTCGTGTCACAGGAATGGTATAAAACATAGTCAGTAAGATGAGTCAGTCTTCTTGTCCTTAAGTCGGCATTGTGCCTTTTGTGTTTAATTCCGATGCAATTTCTGTGTTTCATCGTCAATAAGAAGGTCCAAGGGATACAGTAAACCTGGAGTGAAGCATCGGAATCTATAACTAGTGTCGCAGGAATGGTTCAAAACATAGACAGTAAGAAGAGTCAGTCCTCTTGTACTTATGTCGGCATTGTGCCTTTTGTTTTTAATTGCGATGCAATTTCTGTGTTTCATCGTCAATAAGAAGGTCCAAGGGATACAGTAAACCTCAAGTGAAGCATCGGAATCTATAACTAGTGTCACAGGAATGCTTCAAAACATAGTCAGTAGGAGGAGTCGGTCTTCATGTACTGAAGTCGGCATTGTGCCTTTTGTATTTAATTCCGATGCCATTTCTGTGTTTCATCGTCAATAAGGATTTCCAAGGGATACAGTAAACCTGAAGTGAAGCATCGGAATCTATAACTAGAGTCACAGGAATGATTCCAAACATAGACGGTAGGAAAAGTCAGTCTTCTTGTACTTAAGACGGCATTGTCCCTTTTGTATTTAGGTCCGATGCAATTTCTGTGTTTCATCGACAATAAGAAGGTCCAAGGGATACAGTAAACCTGAAGTGAAGCATCGGAATCTATAACTAGTGTCACAGGAATGATTCAAAACATAGACAGTAAGAAGAGTCAGTCTTCGTGTACTTAAGTCGGCATTTTGCCCTTTGTATTAATTTCCGATGCAATTTCTATGTTTCATCGTCAATAAGAAGGTCCTAGTGATACAGTAAACCTGAAGTGAATCATCGGAATCTATAACTAGTGTCAGAGGAATGGTTCAAAACATAGTCAGTAAGGAGAGTCAGCCAATTTGTTGTTAAGTCGGCATTGTGCCTCTTGTGTTTAATTCCGATGCTATTTCTGTGTTTCATCGTCAATAAGAAGGTCCAAGGGATACAGTAAACCTGAAGTGATGCATCGGAATCTATAACTAGTTTCACATGAATGGTCCAGAACATACACAGTAAGAAGAGTGAGTCTTCTTGTACTTAAGTCGGCATTAAGCCTTTTGTATTTAATTCCGATGCATATTTCTGTGTTTCATCGTCAATAAGAAGGTCCAGGGTATACAGTAAACCTGAAGTGAAGCATCGGAATCTATAACTAGTGTCACAGGAATGGTACAAAACAGAGTCAGTAAGAAGAGTCAGTCTTCTTGTACTTAAGTCGGCATTGCGCCTTTTGTATTTAATTCCGATGAAAGTTCTGTGTTTCATCGTCAATAAGATGGTCAGAGGGATACAGTAAACCTGAAGTGAGCATCGGTATCTATAACTTGTGTCACAGGAATGGTTCAGAACATAGACAGTAAGAAGGGTCAGACTTCTTGTACTTAAGTCGGCATTGTGCCTTTTGTATTTAATTCCGATGCAATTTCTGTGTTTTATCGTCAATAAGGAGGTCAGAGGGATACAGTAAACCTGAAGTGAAGCATCGGAATCCAAAAGTAGAGTCACAGGAATGGTTCAAAACGTAGACAGTAGGAAGAGTCAGACTTCTTGTACTTAAGTCGCATTGTGCCTTTTGTATTTGATTCCGATTCAATTTCTGTGTTTCATCGTCAATAAGAAGGTCCAGGGTATACAGTAAACCTGCAGTGAATCATCGGAATCTATAACTAGTGTCACAGGAATGGTCCAAAACATAGTCAGTAAGAAGAGTCAGTCTTCTTGTACTTAAGTCGGCATTGTGCCTTTTGTATTTAATTCCGATGCAATTTCTGTGTTTCATCGTCAATAAGAAGGTCCAGGGGATACAGTAAACCTGGAGTGAAGCATCGGAAACTATAACTAGTGTCACAGGAATGGTTCAAAACATAGTCAGTAAAATGAATCAGTCTTCTTGCACTTAAGTCGGCATTGTGCATTTTATATTCAATTCCGATGCAACTTCTGTGTTTCATCGTCAATAATAAGGTCAGAGGGATACACTAAACCTGAAGTGAGCATCGGAATCTATAACTAGTGTCACAGGAATGGTTCAAAACGTAGTCAGTAAGAAGAGTCAGTCTTTTTGTACTTATGCCGGCATTGTGCCTTTTGTGTTTAATTCCGATGCAATTTCTGTGTTTCATCGTCAATAAGAAGGTCCAAGGGATACAGTAAACCTGGAGTTAAGCATCGGAATCTATAACTAGTGTCGCAATAATGGTTCAAAACATAGACAGTAAGAAGAGTCAGTCCTCTTGTTCTTAAGTCGGCATTGTGCCTTTTGTTTTTAATTCCGATGAAATTTCTGTGTTTCATCGTCAATAAGAAGGTCCCAGGGATACAGTAAACCTCAAGTGAAGCATCGGAATCTATAACTAGTGTCACAGGAATGCTTCAAAGCATAGTCAGTAGGAAGAGTCGGTCTTCATGTACTGAAGTCGGCATTGTGCCTTTTGTATTTAATTCCGATGCAATTTTGTGTTTCATCATCAATAAGAAGATCCAAGGGATACAAAAAACCTGTTGTGAATCATCGGAATCTATAACTAGTGTCCCCAGGAATGGTTCAAAACATAGTCAGTAAGAAGAGTCAGTCTTGTTGTACTTATGTCGGCATTGTGCCTTTTCCATTTAATTCCGATGCAATTTCTGTGTTTCATCGTCAATAACAGGGTCCAAGGGATACAGTAAACCTGGAGTGAAGCATCGGAATCTATAACTAGTGTCAATGGAATGGTTCAAATCGTAGACAGTAAGAAGAGTCAGTCTTCTTGTACTTAAGTAGGCATTGCGCCTTTTGTATTTAATTCCGATGAAATTTCTGTGTTTCATCGTCAATAAGAATGTCCAGGGTATACAGTAAACCTGAAGTGAAGCATCGGAATCTATAACTAGTGTCACAGGAATGGTTCCAAACATAGTCAGTCAGAAGAGTCAGTCTTCTTGTACTTAAGTCGGCATTGTGCGTTTTGTATTTAATTCTGATGCAATTTCTGTGTTTCATCGTCAATAAGAAGGTCCAAGGGATACAGTTAACCTGGAGTGAAGCATCGGAATCTATAACTAGTGTCACAGGAATGGTTCAAAACATAAACAGTAAGAAGAAATAGTCTTCTTGTACTTAAGTCGACATTGTGCCTTTTGTATTTAATTCCGATGCAATTACTGTGTTTCATCGTCAATAAGAAGGTCAGTGGGATACAATAAACCTGAAGTGAAGCATCGGATTCTATAACTAGTGTCACAGGAATGGTTCAAAACAAAGTCAGTAAGAAGAGTCAGTCTTCTTGTCCTTAAGTCTGCATTGTGCCTTTTGTATTTAATTCCGATCCAATTTCTGTGTTTCATCGTCAATGAGAAGGTCCAAGTGATACAGTAAACCTGGAGTGTAGGATCGGAATCTATAACTAGTGTTACAGGAATGGTTCAAAACATAGACAGTGGGAAGAGTCAGTCTTCGTGTACTTAAGTCGGCATTTTGCCTTTTGTATTTAATTCCCATGCAATTTCTGTGTTTCATCGTCAACATGAAGGTCCGAGGGATACAGTAAACCTGGGGTGAAGCATCGGAATCTATAACTAGTGTCACAGGAATGGTTCAAAGAATAGTCAGTAAGAAGAGTCAGTCTTCTTGTACTTAAGTCGCATTGTGCCTTTTGTATTTAATTCCGATGCAATTTCTGTGTTTCATCGTCAATAAGAAGGTCCAGGGTATATAGTAAACCTCAAGTGAAGCATCGGAATCTATAACTAGTGTCACAGGAATGGTTCAAAGCATAGTCAGTAAGAAGAGTCTGTCTTCTTGTCCTTAAGTCGGCATTGTGCCTTTTGTATTTAATTCCGATCCAATTTCTGTTTTTCATCGTCAATGAGAATTTCCAAGTGATACAGTAAACCTGGACTGTAGCATCGGAATCTATAACTAATATCACAGGAATGGTTCAAAACATAGACAGTAAGAAGAGTCAGTCTTCGTGTACTTAAGTCGGCATTTTGCCTTTTGTATTTATTTCCGATGCAATTTCTGTGTTTCATCGTCAATAAGAAGGTCCAAGGGATACAGTAAACCTGGGGTGAAGCATCAGAATCTATAACTAGTGTCACAGGAATGGTTCAAAGCATAGTCAGTAAGAAGAGTCAGTCTTCTTGTACATAAGTCGGCATTGTGCCTTTTGTATTTAATTCCGATGCAATTTATGTGTTTCATCGTCAATAAGCAGGTCCAAGGGATACAGTAAACCTGGAGTGAAGCATCGGAATCTATAACTAGTGTCGCAGGAATGGTTCAAAGCATAGACAGTAAGAAGAGACAGTCCTCTTGTTCTTAAGTCGGCATTGTGCCTTTTGTTTTTAATTCCGATGAAATTTCTGTGTTTCATCGTCAATAAGAAGATCCAAGGGATACAGTAAACCTCAATTGAAGCATCGGAATCTATAACTAGTGTAACAGGAATGGTTCCAAACATAGACGGTAGGGAGAGTCAGTCTTCTTGTACTTAAGACGGCATTGTCCCTTTTGTATTTAGTTCCGATGCAATTTCTAAGTTTCATCGTCAATAAGAAGGTCCAAGGGATACAGTAAACCTGAAGTGAAGCATCGGAATCTTTAACTAGTGTCACAGGAATGGTTCAAAACATAGTCAGTAAGAAGAGTCAGTCTTCTTGTACTTAAGTCGGCATTTTGCCTTTTCAATTTAATTCCGATGCCATTTCTGTGTTTCATCGTCAATAATAAGGTCAAAGTGATACAGTAAACCTCAAGTGAAGCATCGGAATCTATAACTAAAGTCACAGGAATGGTTCAAAACATAGACAGTGGGAAGAGTCAGTCTTCTTGTACTTAAGTCGCATTGTGCAGTTTGTATTTAAATCCGATGCAAATTCTGTGTTTCATCGTCCATAAGAAGGTCCAGGGTATACAGTAAACCTGAAGTGAAGCATCGGAATCTACAACTAGTGTCACAGGAATGGTTCCAAACATAGTCAGTAAGAAGTGTCAGTCTTCTTGTACTTAAGTCGGCATTGTGCCTTTTGTATTTAATTCCGATGCAATTTCTGTGTTTCATCGTCAATAAGAAGGTCCAAGGGATACAGTTAACCTGGAGTGAAGCATCGGAATCTATAACTAGTGTCACAGGAATTGTTCAAAACATAGACAGTAAGAAGAGTCAGTCTTCTTGTACTTAAGTCGACATTGTGCTTATTGTATTTAATTCCGATGCAATTTCTGTGTTTCATCGTCAATAAGAAGGTCAGAAGGATACAATAAACCTGAAGTGAAGAATCGGAATCTATAACTAGTGTCACAGGAATGGTTCAAAACAAAGTCAGTAAGAAGAGTCAGTCTTCTTGTCCTTAAGTCGGCATTGTGCCTTTTGTATTTAATTCCGATGCAATTTCTGTGTTTCATCGTCAATAAGAACGTCTGAGGGATACAGTAAACCTGGGGTGAAGCATCGGAATCTGTAACTAGTGTCACAGGAATGGTTCAAAGCATAGTCAGTAAGAAGAGTCAGTCTGCTTGTACTTAAGTCGGCATTGTGAATTTTCTATTTAATTCCAATGCAATTTCTGTGTTTCATCGTCAATAACAAGGTCCAAGGGATACAGTAAACCTGGAGTGAAGCATCGGAATCTATAACTAGTGTCAATGGAATGGTTCAAAACATAGACAGTAAGAAGAGTCAGTCTTCTTGTACTTAAGTCGGCATTGTGCCTTTTGTATTTAATTCCGATGCCATTTCTGTGTTTCATCGTCAATAAGAAGGTCAGAGGGATACAGTAGACCTGGAGTGAAGCATCGGAATCTATAGCTAGTGTCACAGGAATGGTATAAAACATAGTCAGTAAGATGAGTCAGTCCACTTGTCCTTAAGTCGGCATTGTGCCTTTTGTGTTTAATTCCGATGCAATTTCTGTGTTTCATCGTCAATAAGAAGGTCCGAGGGGATACAGTAAACCTGGAGTGAAGCATCGGAATCTATAACTAGTGTCACAGGAATGGTTCAAAACATAGACAGTAAGAAGAGTCAGTCTTCGTGTACTTAAGTCGGCATTTTGCCCTTTGTATTAATTTCCGATGCAATTTCTATGTTTCATCGTCAATAAGAAGGTCCTAGGGATACAGTAAACCTGAAGTGAATCATTGGAATCTATAACTAGTGTCACAGGAATGGTTCAAAACATAGTCAGTAAGGAGAGTCAGCCAATTTGTTGTTAAGTCGGCATTGTGCCTCTTGTGTTTAATTCCGATGCTATTTCTTTGTTTCATCGTCAATAAGAAGGTCCAAGGGATACAGTAAACCTGAAGTGATGCATCGGAATCTATAACTAGTTTCACATGAATGGTTCAGAACATAGACAGTAAGAAGGGTGAGTCTTCTTGTACTTAAGTCGGCATTAAGCCTTTTGTATTTAATTCCGATGCATATTTCTGTGTTTCATCGTCAATAAGAAGGTCCAGGGTATACAGTAAACCTGAAGTGAAGCATCGGAATCTATAACTAGTGTCACAGGAATGGTTCAAAACATAGTCAGTATGAAGAGTCAGTCTTCTTGTACTTAAGTCGGCATTTTGCCTTTTGTATTTAATTCCGATGAAAGTTCTGTGTTTCATCGTCAATAAGATGGTCAGAGGGATACGGTAAACCTGAAGTGAGCATCGGAATCTATAACTAGTGTCACAGGAATGGTTCAGAACATAGACAGTAAGAAGAGTCAGTCTTCTTGTACTTAAGTCGGCATTGTGCCTTTTGTATTTAATTCCGATGCAAATTCTGTGTTTTATCGTCAATAAGAAGGTCAGAGGGTAACAGTAAACCTGGGGTGAAGCATCAGAATCTATAACTAGTGTCACAGGAATGGTTCAAAGCATAGTCAGTAAGAAGAGTCAGTCTTCTTGTACTTAAGTCGGCATTGTGCCTTTTGTATTTAATTCCGATGCAATTTATGTGTTTCATCGTCAATAAGCAGGTCCAAGGGATACAGTAAACCTGGAGTGAAGCATCGGAATCTATAACTAGTGTCGCAGGAATGGTTCAAAGCATAGACAGTAAGAAGAGTCAGTCCTCTTGTTCTTAAGTCGGCATTGTGCCTTTTGTTTTTAATTCCGATGAAATTTCTGTGTTTCATCGTCAATAAGAAGATCCAAGGGATACAGTAAACCTCAATTGAAGCATCGGAATCTATAACTAGTGTAACAGGAATGGTTCCAAACATAGACGGTAGGGAGAGTCAGTCTTCTTGTACTTAAGACGCCATTGTCCCTTTTGTATTTAGTTCCGATGCAATTTCTAAGTTTCATCGTCAATAAGAAGGTCCAAGGGATACAGTAAACCTGAAGTGAAGCATCGGAATCTTTAACTAGTGTCACAGGAATGGTTCAAAACATAGTCAGTAAGAAGAGTCAGTCTTCTTGTACTTAAGTCGGCATTTTGCCTTTTCAATTTAATTCCGATGCCATTTCTGTGTTTCATCGTCAATAATAAGGTCAAAGTGATACAGTAAACCTCAAGTGAAGCATCGGAATCTATAACTAAAGTCACAGGAATGGTTCAAAACATAGACAGTGGGAAGAGTCAGTCTTCTTGTACTTAAGTCGCATTGTGCAGTTTGTATTTAAATCCGATGCAAATTCTGTGTTTCATCGTCCATAAGAAGGTCCAGGGTATACAGTAAACCTGAAGTGAAGCATCGGAATCTACAACTAGTGTCACAAGAATGGTTCCAAACATAGTCAGTAAGAAGTGTCAGTCTTCTTGTACTTAAGTCGGCATTGTGCCTTTTGTATTTAATTCCGATGCAATTTCTGTGTTTCATCGTCAATAAGAAGGTCCAAGGGATACAGTTAACCTGGAGTGAAGCATCGGAATCTATAACTAGTGTCACAGGAATTGTTCAAAACATAGACAGTAAGAAGAGTCAGTCTTCTTGTACTTAAGTCGACATTGTGCTTTTTGTATTTAATTCCGATGCAATTTCTGTGTTTCATCGTCAATAAGAAGGTCAGAAGGATACAATAAACCTGAAGTGAAGAATCGGAATCTATAACTAGTGTCACAGGAATGGTTCAAAACAAAGTCAGTAAGAAGAGTCAGTCTTCTTGTCCTTAAGTCGGCATTGTGCCTTTTGTATTTAATTCCGATGCAATTTCTGTGTTTCATCGTCAATAAGATCGTCTGAGGGATACAGTAAACCTGGGGTGAAGCATCGGAATCTGTAACTAGTGTCACAGGAATGGTTCAAAGCATAGTCAGTAAGAAGAGTCAGTCTGCTTGTACTTAAGTCGGCATTGTGAATTTTCTATTTAATTCCAATGCAATTTCTGTGTTTCATCGTCAATAACAAGGTCCAAGGGATACAGTAAACCTGAAGTGAAGCATCGGGATCTATAACTAGTGTCAATGGAATGGTTCAAAACATAGACAGTAAGAAGAGTCAGTCTTCTTGTACTTAAGTCGGCATTGTGCCTTTTGTATTTAATTCCGATGCCATTTCTGTGTTTCATCGTCAATAAGAAGGTCAGAGGGATACAGTAGACCTGGAGTGAAGCATCGGAATCTATAGCTAGTGTCACAGGAATGGTATAAAACATAGTCAGTAAGATGAGTCAGTCCTCTTGTCCTTAAGTCGGCATTGTGCCTTTTGTGTTTAATTCCGATGCAATTTCTGTGTTTCATCGTCAATAAGAAGGTCCGAGGGGATACAGTAAACCTGGAGTGAAGCATCGGAATCTATAACTAGTGTCACAGGAATGGTTCAAAACATAGACAGTAAGAAGAGTCAGTCTTCGTGTACTTAAGTCGGCATTTTGCCCTTTGTATTATTTTCCGATGCAATTTCTATGTTTCATCGTCAATAAGAAGGTCCTAGGGATACAGTAAACCTGAAGTGAATCATTGGAATCTATAACTAGTGTCACAGGAATGGTTCAAAACATAGTCAGTAAGGAGAGTCAGCCAATTTGTTGTTAAGTCGGCATTGTGCCTCTTGTGTTTAATTCCGATGCTATTTCTTTGTTTCATCGTCAATAAGAAGGTCCAAGGGATACAGTAAACCTGAAGTGATGCATCGGAACCTATAACTAGTTTCACATGAATGGTCAGAACATAGACAGTAAGAAGGGTGAGTCTTCTTGTACTTAAGTCGGCATTAAGCCTTTTGTATTTAATTCCGATGCATATTTCTGTGTTTCATCGTCAATAAGAAGGTCCAGGGTATACAGTAAACCTGAAGTGAAGCATCGGAATCTATAACTAGTGTCACAGGAATGGTTCAAAAACATAGTCAGTATGAAGAGTCAGTCTTCTTGTACTTAAGTCGGCATTTTGCCTTTTGTATTTAATTCCGATGAAAGTTCTGTGTTTCATCGTCAATAAGATGGTCAGAGGGATACGGTAAACCTGAAGTGAGCATCGGAATCTATAACTAGTGTCCAGGAATGGTTCAGAACATAGACAGTAAGAAGAGTCAGTCTTCTTGTACTTAAGTCGGCATTGTGCCTTTTGTATTTAATTCCGATGCAAATTCTGTGTTTTATCGTCAATAAGAAGGTCAGAGGGATACAGTAAACCTGAAGTGAAGCATCGAATCCAAAAGTAGATTCACAGGAATGGTTCAAAACATAGACAGTAGGAAGAGTCAGACTTCTTGTACTTAAGTCGCATTGTGCCTTTTGTATTTGATTCCGATGCAATTTCTGTGATTCGTCGTCAATAAGAAGGTCCAGGGTATACAGTAACCCTGCAGTGAATCATCGGAATCTATAACTAGAGTCACAGGAATGGTTCAAAACATAGTCAGTAAGAAGAAGTCAGTCTTTTTGTACTTAAGTCGGCATTGTGCCTTTTGTATTAAATTCCGATGCAATTTCTGTGTTTCATCGTCAATAAGAAAGTCCAAGGGATACAGTAAACCTGGAGTGAAGCATCGGAATCTATACTAGTGTCACAGGAATGGTTCAAAACATAGACAGTAAGAACAGTGGGTCTTCTTGTACTTAAGTCGACATTGTGCCTTTTGCATTTAGTTCGATGCAATTTCTGTGTTTCATCGGCAATAAGAAGGTCAGAGGGGTACAATAAACCTGAAGTGAAGCATCGGAATCTATAACTAGTGTCACAGGAATGGTTCAAAACAAAGTCAGTAAGAAGAGTCAGTCTTCGTGTACTTAAGTCGGCATTTTGCCTTTTGTATTTAATTCCGATGGAATTTCTGTGTTTCATCGTCAATAAGAAGGTCCGAGGGATACAGTAAACCAGGGGTGAAGCATCAGAATCTATAACTAGTGTCACAGGAATGGTTCAAAACATAGACTGTAAGAAGAGTCAGTCCTCTTGTTCTTAAGTCGGCATTGTGCCTTTTGTTTTTAATTCCGATAAAATTTCTGTGTCTCATCGTCAATAAGAAGGTCCCCAGGGATACAGTAAACCTCAAGTGAAGCATCGGAATCTATAACTAGTGTCACAGGAATGCTTCAAAACATAGTCAGTAGGAAGAGTCGGTCTTCATGTACTGAAGTCGGCATTGTGCCTTTTGTATTTAATTCCGATGCAATTTCTGTGTTTCATCGTCAATAAGAAGATCCAAGGTATACAGTAAACCTGAAGTGAAGCATCGGAATCTATAACTAGTTGTCACAGGAATGGTTCCAAACATAGACGGTAGGAAGAGACAGTCTTCTTGTACTTAAGACGGCATTGTCCCTTTTGTATTTAGTTCCGATGCAATTTCTGTGTTTCATCGTCAATAAGAAGGTCCAAGGGATACAGTAAACCTGAAGTGAAGCATCGGAATCTATAACTAGTGTAACAGGAATGGTTCAAAACATAGACAGTAAGAAGAGTCAGTCTTCGTGTACTTAAGTCGGCATTTTGCCTTTTGTATTTATTTCCGATGCAATTTCTATGTTTCTTCGTCAATAAGAAGGTCCTAGGGAAACAGTAAACCTGTAGTGAATCATCGGAATCTATAACTAGTGTCACAGGAATGGTTCAAAACATAGTCAGTAAGAAGAGTCAGTCTTGTTGTACTTATGTCGGCATTGTGCCTTTTCCATTTAATTCCGATGCAATTTCTGTGTTTCATCGTCAATAACAGGGTCCAAGGGATACAGTAAACCTGGAGTGACGCATCGGAATCTATAACTAGTGTCAATGGAATGGTTCAAATCGTAGACAGTAAGAAGAGTCAGTCTTCTTGTACTTAGGCAGGCATTGTGCCTTTTGTATTTAATTCCGATGTATTTTCTGTGTTTCATCGTCAATAAGAAGGTCCATGGGATGCAGTAAACCTCAAGTGAAGCATCGGAATCTATAACTAGTGTCACAGGAATGGTTCAAAGCATAGTCAGTAGGAAGAGGCGGTCTTCATGTACTTAAGTCGGCATTGTGCCTTTTGTATTTAATTCCGATGCAATTTCTGTGTTTCATCGTCAATAACAAGGTCAAAGTGATACAGTAAACCTCAAGTGATGCATCGGAATCTATAACTAAAGTCACAGGAATGGTTCAAAACATTGACAGTAGGAAGAGTCACTCTTCTTGTACTTAAGTCGGCATTGTGCTTTTTGTATTTAATTCCGATACAATTTCTGTGTTTCATCGTCAATAAGAAGGTCCAAGGGATACAGTAAACCTCAAGTGAAGGCATCGGAACCATAACAAGTGTCACAGGAATGGCTCAAAACATAGACAGAAGGAAGAGTCAGTCTTCTTGTACTTAAGTCGGCATTGTGGCTTTTGTATTTAATTCCGATGCTATTTCTGGGTTTCATCGTCAATAAGAAGGTACAAGGGATACAGTAAACCTGAAGTGTAGCTTCGGAATCTATAACTAGTGTCACAGGAATGGTTTAAAACATAGACAGTAAGAAAAGTCAGTCGTCTTGTACTTAAGTCGGCATTGTGCTTTTCTATTTAATTCCGATGCTATTTCTGTGTTTCATCGTCAATAAGAAGGTCAGAGTGTTACTGTTAACCTGAAGTGAAGCATCCGAATCTATAACTAGTTTCACACGAATGGTTCAAAGCATAGTCATGTAAAATGAATCAGTCTTCTTGTACTTAAGTCGGCATTGTGCATTTTATATTCAATTCCGATGCAATTTCTGTGTTTCATCGTCAATAATAAGGTCAGAGGGATACACTAAACCTGAAGTGAGCATCGGAATCTATAACTAGTGTCACAGGAATGGTTCAAAAACGTAGTCAGTGAGAAGAGTCAGTCTTTTTGTACTTATGCCGGCATTGTGCCTTTTGTGTTTAATTCCGATGCAATTTCTGTGTTTCCATCGTCAATAAGAAGGGCCAAGGGATACAGTAAACCTGAAGTGAGGCATCGGAATCTATAACTAGTGTCACAGGAATGGTTCAAAACCATAGACAGTAAGAAGAGTCAGTCTTCTTGTACTTAAGTCGGCATTGCGCCTTTTGTATTTAATTCCGATGAAATTTCTGTGTTTCATCGTCAATAAGAATGTCCAGGGTATACAGTAAACCTGAAGTGAAGCATCGGAATCTATAACTAGTGTCACAGGAATGATTCCAAACATAGACGGTAGGAAAAGTCAGTCTTCTTGTACTTTAGACGGCATTGTCCCTTTTGTATTTAGTTCCGATGCAATTTCTGTGTTTCATCGACAATAAGAAGGTCCAAGGGATACAGTAAACCTGAAGTGAAGCATCGGAATCTATAACTAGTGTCACAGGAATGATTCAAAACATAGACAGTAAGAAGAGTCAGTCTTCGTGTACTTAAGTCGGCATTTTGCCCTTTGTATTAATTTCCGATGCAATTTCTATGTTTCATCGTCAATACGAAGGTCCTAGGGATACAGTAAACCTGAAGTGAATCATCGGAATCTATAACTAGTGTCAGAGGAATGGTTCAAAACATAGTCAGTAAGGAGAGTCTGCCAATTTGTTGTTAAGTCGGCATTGTGCCTTTTGTATTTAATTCCGATGCAATTTCTGTGTTTTATCGTCATAAGGAGGTCAGAGGGATACAGTAAACCTGAAGTGAAGCATCGGAATCCAAATGTAGAGTCACAGGAATGGTTCAAAACGTAGACAGTAGGAAGAGTCAGACTTCTTGTACTTAAGTCGCATTGTGCCTTTTGTATTTGATTCCGATTCAATTTCTGTGTTTCATCGTCAATAAGAAGGTCCAGGGTATACAGTAAACCTGCAGTGAATCATCGGAATCTATAACTAGTGTCACAGGAATGGTTCAAAACATAGTCAGTAAGAAGAGTCAGTCTTCTTGTACTTAAGTCGGCATTGTGCCTTTTGTATTTAATTCCGATGCAATTTCTGTGTTTCATCGTCAATAAGAAGGTCCAGGGGATACAGTAAACACCTGAGTGAAGCATCGGAAACTATAACTAGTGTCACAGGAATGGTTCAAAACATAGACAGTAAGAAGAGTGAGTCTTCTTGTACTTAAGTCGACATTGTGCCTTTTGTATTTAATTCCGATGCAATTTCTGTGTTTCATCGGCAATAAGAAGGTCAGAGGGATACAATAAACCTGAAGTGAAGCATCGGAATCTATAACTAGTGTCACAGGAATGGTTGAAACAAAGTCAGTAAGAAGAGTCAGTCTTCGTGTACTTAAGTCGGCATTTTGCCTTTTGTATTTAATTCCGATGCAATTTCTGTGTTTCATCGTCAATAAGAAGGTCCGAGGGATACAGTAAACCTCGGGTGAAGCATCGGAATTTACAGCTAGTATCACAGGAATGGTATAAAACATAGTCAGTAAGATGAGTCAGTCTTCTTGTCCTTAAGTCGGCATTGTGCCTTTTGTGTTTAATTCCGATGCAATTTCTGTGTTTCATCGTCAATAAGAAGGTCCAAGGGATACAGTAGACCTGGAGTTAAGCATCGGAATCTATAACTAGTGTCGCAATAATGGTTCAAAACATAGACAGTAAGAAGAGTCAGTCCTCTTGTTCTTAAGTCGGCATTGTGCCTTTTGTTTTTAATTCCGATGAAATTTCTGTGTTTCATCGTCAATAAGAAGGTCCCAGGGATACAGTAAACCTCAAGTGAAGCATCGGAATCTATAACTAGTGTCACAGGAATGCTTCAAAACATAGTCAGCAGGAAGAGTCGGTCTTCATGTACTGAAGTCGGCAATGTGCCTTTTGTATTTAATTCCGATGCAATTTCTGTCTTTCATCGTCAATAAGAAGATCCAAGGGATACAAAAAACCTGTTGTGAATCATCAGAATCTATAACTAGTGTCCCCAGGAATGGTTCAAAACATAGTCAGTAAGAAGAGTCAGTCTTATTGTACTTATGTCGGCATTGTGCCTTTTCCATTTAATTCCGATGCAATTTCTGTGTTTCATCGTCAATAACAGGGTCCAAGGGATACAGTAAACCTGGAGTGAAGCATCGGAATCTATAACTAGTGTCAATGGAATGGTTCAAATCGTAGACAGTAAGAAGAGTCAGTCTTCTTGTACTTAAGTAGGCATTGCGCCTTTTGTATTTAATTCCGATGAAATTTCTGTGTTTCATCGTCAATAAGAATGTCCAGGGTATACAGTAAACCTGAAGTGAAGCATCGGAATCTATAACTAGTGTCACAGGAATGGGTCCAAACATAGTCAGTCAGAAGAGTCAGTCTTCTTGTACTTAAGTCGGCATTGTGCGTTTTGTATTTAATTCCGATGCAATTTCTGTGTTTCATCGTCATTAAGAAGGTCCAAGGGATACAGTTAACCTGAGTGAAGCATCGGAATCTATAACTAGTGTCACAGGAATGGTTCAAAACATAGACAGTAAGAAGAGTTAGTCTTCTTGTACTTAAGTCGACATTGTGCCTTTTGTATTTAATTCCGATGCAATTACTGTGTTTCATCGTCAATAAGAAGGTCAGTGGGATACAATAACCTGAAGTGAAGCATCGGATTCTATAACTAGTGTCACAGGAGTGGTTCAAAACAAAGTCAGTAAGAAGAGTCAGTCTTCTTGTCCTTAAGTCTGCATTGTGCCTTTGTATTTAATTCCGATCCAATTTCTGTGTTTCATCGTCAATGAGAAGGTCCAAGTGATACAGTAAACCTGGAGTGTAGCATCGGAATCTATAACTAATATCACAGGAATGGTTCAAAACATAGACAGTAAGCAGAGTCAGTCTTCGTGTACTTAAGTCGGGATTTTGCCTTTTGTATTTAATTCCGATGCAATTTCTGTGTTTCATCGTCAATAAGAAGGTCCGAGGGATACAGTAAAAATGGGGTGAAGCATCAGAATCTATAACTAGTGTCACAGGAATGGTTCAAAGCATAGTCAGTAAGAAGAGTCAGTCTTCTTGTACTTAAGTCGGCATTGTGCCTTTTGTATTTAATTCCGATGCAATTTCTGTGTTTCATCGTCAATAAGCAGGTCCAAGGGATACAGTAAACCTGGAGTGAAGGATCGGAATCTATAACTAGTGTCGCAGGACTGGTTCAAAGCATAGACAGTAAGAAGAGTCAGTCCTCTTGTTCTTAAGTCGGCATTGTGCCTTTTGTTTTTAATTCCGATGAAATTTCTGTGTTTCATCGTCAATAAGAAGATCCAAGGGATACAGTAAACCTCAATTGAAGCATCGGAATCTATAACTAGTGTAACAGGAATGGTTCCAAACATAGACGGTAGGGAGAGTCAGTCTTCTTGTACTTAAGACGGCATTGTCCCTTTTGTATTTAGTTCCGATGCAATTTCTAAGTTTCATCGTCAATAAGAAGGTCCAAGGGATACAGTAAACCTGAAGTGAAGCATCGGAATCTTTAACTAGTGTCACAGGAATGGTTCAAAACATAGTCAGTAAGAAGAGTCAGTCTTCTTGTACTTAAGTCGGCATTTTGCCTTTTCAATTAATTCCGATGCCATTTCTGTGTTTCATCGTCAATAATAAGGTCAAAGTGATACAGTAAACCTCAAGTGAAGCATCGGAATCTATAACTAAAGTCACAGGAATGGTTCAAAACATAGACAGTGGGAAGAGTCAGTCTTCTTGTACTTAAGTCGCATTGTGCAGTTTGTATTTAAATCCGATGCAAGTTCTGTGTTTCATCGTCCATAAGAAGGTCCAGGGTATACAGTAAACCTGAAGTGAAGCATCGGAATCTATAACTAGTGTCACAGGAATGGTTCCAAACATAGTCAGTAAGAAGTGTCAGTCTTCTTGTACTTAAGTCGGCATTGTGCCTTTTGTATTTAATTCCGATGCAATTTCTGTGTTTCATCGTCAATAAGAAGGTCCAAGGGTTACAGTTAACCTCGAGTGAAGCATCGGAATCTATAACTAGTGTCACAGGAATTGTTCAAAACATAGACAGTAAGAAGAGTCAGTCTTCTTGTACTTAAGTCGACATTGTGCTTTTTGGATTTAATTCCGACGCAATTTCTGTGTTTCATCGTCAATAAGAAGGTCAGAAGGATACAATAAACCTGAAGTGAAGAATCGGAAACTATAACTAGTGTCACAGGAATGGTTCAAAACAAAGTCAGTAAGAAGAGTCAGTCTTCTTGTCCTTAAGTCGGCATTGTGCCTTTTGTATTTAATTCCGATGCAATTTCTGTGTTTCATCGTCAATAAGAACGTCTGAGGGATACAGTAAACCTGGGGTGAAGCATCGGAATCTATAACTAGTGTCACTGAAATGGTTCAAAGCATAATCAGTAAGAAGAGTCAGTCTTCTTGTACTTAAGTCGGCATTGTGAATTTTCTATTTTAATCCAATGCAATTTCTGTATTTCATCGTCAATAACAAGGTCAAAGGGATACAGTAAACCTGGAGTGAAGCATCGGAATCTATAACTAGTGTCAATGGGAAGGTTCAAAACATAGACACTACGAAGAGTCAGTCTTCTTGTACTCAAGTCGTTATTGTGCATTTTGTATTTAATTCCGATGCCATTTCTGTGTTTCGTCGTCAACAAGAAGGTCAGAGGGATAGAGTTAACCTGGAGTGAAGCATCGGAATCTATAGCTAGTGTCACAGGAATGGTATAAAGCATAGTCAGTAAGATGAGTCAGTCTTCTTGTCCTTAAGTCGGCATTGTGACTTTAGTGTTTAATTCCGATGCAATATCTGTGTTTCATCGTCAATAAGAAGGTCCAAGGGATACAGTAAACCTCAAGTAAAGCATCGGAATCTATAACTAGTGTTACAGGAATGGTTCAAACATAGTCAGTAAGAAGAGTCAGTCTTCATGTACTGAAGTCGGCATTGTGCCTTTTGTATTTGATTCCGATGCAATTTCTGTGTTTCATCGACAATACGAAGGTCCAAGGGATACAGTAAACCTGAAGTGAAGCATCGGAATCTATAACTAGTGTCACAGGAATGGTTCTAAACATAGACAGTAAGAAGAGTCAGTCTTCGTGTACTTATGTCGGCATTTTGCCCTTTGTATTTATTTCCGATGCAATTTCTATGTTCATCGTCAATACGAAGGTCCTAGGGATACAGTAAACCTGAAGTGAATCATCGGAATCTATAACTAGTGTCACAGGAATGTTCAAAACATAGTCAGTAAGGAGAGTCAGCCAATTTGTTCTTAAGTCGGCATTGTGCCTCTTGTGTTTAATTCCGATGCAATTTCTGTGTTTCATCGTCAATAAGAAGGTCCAAGGGATACAGTAAACCTGAAGTGAAGCATCGGAATCCATAACTAGTTTCACAGGAATGGTTCAGAACATACACAGTAAGATGAATGAGTCTTCTTGTACTTAAGTCGGCATTGTGCCTTTTGTATTTAATTCCGATGCCATTTCTGTGTCTCATCGTCAATAAGAAGGTCAGAGGGATACAGTAAACCTAGAGTGAAGCATCGGAATCTATAGCTAGTGTCACAGGAATGCTATAAAACATAGTCATTAAGATGAGTCAGTCTTCTTGTCCTTAAGTCGGCATTGTGCCTTTTTTGTTTAATTCCGATGCAACTTCTGTGTTTCATCGTCAATAAGAAGGTCCAAGGGATACAGTAAACCTGGAGTGAAGCATCGGAATCTATAACTAGTGTCGCAGGAATGGTTCAAAACATAGACAGTAAGAAGAGTCAGTCCTCTTGTTCTTAAGTCGGCATTGTGCCCTTTTGTTTTTAATTCCGATGAAATTTCTGTGTTTCATCGTCAATAAGAAGGTCCAAGGGTTACAGTAAACCTCAAGTGAAGCATCGGAATCTATTACTAGTGTCACAGGAATGCTTCAAAACATAGTCAGTAGGAAGAGTCGTTCATCATGTACTGAAGTCGGCATTGTGCCTTTTGTATTTAATTCCGATGCAATTTCTGTGTTTCATCGTCAATAAGAAGATCCAAGGGCTACAGTAAACCTGAAGTTAAGCATCGGATTCTATAACTAGTTTCACAGGAATGGTTCAAACATAGACGGTAGGAAGAGTCAGACTTCTTGTACTTAAGACGGCATTGTCGCTTTTGTATTTAGTTCCGATGCAATTTCTGTATTTCATCGTCAATAAGAAGGTCCAAGGGATACACTAAACCTGAAGTGAAGAATCGGAAACTATAACTAGTGTCACAGGAATGGTTCAAAACAAAGTCAGTAAGAAGAGTCAGTCTTCTTGTCCTTAAGTCGGCATTGTGCCTTTTGTATTTAATTCCGATGCAATTTCTGTGTTTCATCGTCAATAAGAACGTCTGAGGGATACAGTAAACCTGGGGTGAAGCATCGGAATCTATAACTAGTGTCACTGAAATGGTTCAAAGCATAATCAGTAAGAAGAGTCAGTCTTCTTGTACTTAAGTCGGCATTGTGAATTTTCTATTTTAATCCAATGCAATTTCTGTATTTCATCGTCAATAACAAGGTCAAAGGGATACAGTAAACCTGGAGTGAAGCATCGGAATCTATAACTAGTGTCAATGGGAAGGTTCAAAACATAGACACTACGAAGAGTCAGTCTTCTTGTACTCAAGTCGTTATTGTGCATTTTGTATTTAATTCCGATGCCATTTCTGTGTTTCGTCGTCAACAAGAAGGTCAGAGGGATAGAGTTAACCTGGAGTGAAGCATCGGAATCTATAGCTAGTGTCACAGGAATGGTATAAAGCATAGTCAGTAAGATGAGTCAGTCTTCTTGTCCTTAAGTCGGCATTGTGACTTTAGTGTTTAATTCCGATGCAATATCTGTGTTTCATCGTCAATAAGAAGGTCCAAGGGATACAGTAAACCTCAAGTAAAGCATCGGAATCTATAACTAGTGTTACAGGAATGGTTCAAACATAGTCAGTAAGAAGAGTCAGTCTTCATGTACTGAAGTCGGCATTGTGCCTTTTGTATTTGATTCCGATGCAATTTCTGTGTTTCATCGACAATACGAAGGTCCAAGGGATACAGTAAACCTGAAGTGAAGCATCGGAA